>NC_048281.1:33046770-33346770 GCF_009762535.1 Notolabrus celidotus | reverse complement strand
CCCATCAATAAAAGCCTGAATATAGTTTATTATTAGGCTGAAATGATAAGGGTCTTTATGAAACATCACATCTAAAATTATTAAAAACATTGGACATTTTCAGAGTGGACGCCAACTCACCACGGTGGAGACGAGTCTTCGTTTAAAGATGAGATCCTAAAGCTAGTTTGTGTGTTTGTCTTAAAACAACTCTCCCAAAACTAAAGACGTTATCTAAGGCTGTTCTTGAAACCGCCTGCTACATACAACCTACGAATGCAGTATGCAGAACGTACTGCATACTGTGTCTGAAGGTAGTATGTAGTATGACTGCTCTGTTGGATCTGGTCTGCAGGATGCTGGGTCAGGCGTCACTGGATTTCCAGGTTTCAGAAAGTGGAAGCAAAAAACGACCAAGCTGATAGATAAACTGCTTATTTAGCATCACTTATGATTTAAAAAGTTAAGACGTGGTTTATAAGGAGTGTAATAATTTTCACAGCACCTAAACACTGAGTGCTCTGAACGTTAGTGCTGTGCATTGTGGGAAACGGTACGTGAGGCAGGCTGGTCCGCTGCATACTGAGCGATTTCCTGAATCAGTACGACATCCTGGGAGTTTTGGCATGCTGCAGATTTTGCTCTTGTTCACTTACTGCATACTGAATTTAGGCCAAATCAGTACGTACTGCTAGTACAGTAGGAGGTTTAGAAAACAGCCATAGACTTTAGGAATCACTGAACAGACTCCGCCCCCCTTTACATCAACGGGGACAGGGCGGAGAGGGTCTCTATAGGCGTTTTTCGACTGCAGGAACTTTACCCCAGAACTAGGAACTTTACCTCTGAACCAGGGTCTAAAGTTAGTTCAAGGGTAGTTAATCTCCCCCCTGAAAAGCCCCTGCTTTGGGGGTAGTACTTTTCAAAGGTCCCGGGACTTTCAGGGGGCGGGGCCTGCAATGCTGAACGTGTCTGATTGGTAGATTAACCGCAGTGTTTTTATTCCTCCCCCCGTCCACAATAACATCACACACATCTGTGATTCACTTGATTTCTCTTTCTTTCATTAGTTTTTATTTGTTCTATTTTGTACGTCTTTATTTATTTCAACTCGAAAATCATTGAGAGCAAAGCCCTCATTTACAAAAACGTCGGGCATATAAAAGAAACATTAAAATGCATGACAAGCAAATAAAAGATAAAACCTTAAAACAATGATGATCAATTCAAAACAGACAACCATTGAAAAGTAATGGTAACACCAAGTCAGTTAAAACAGGTTCAATCAGAGGTTAAAATGTTTAAAACTAATGATTTAATATAACTAAGAGAAACCAATGCATTCATTTTTAGAGTGTTTTCTGATGTGTGTGCACTTTTGAAAAAACAGAAGCTGTGATTCACTCGATTTAGCAGCTTGAAACCTTCAAGTTCTTGGGGTAAAAACCTTTTGAGGACCTCTGCTGGTTAGCAAACACCCCTTCAGGCTGACAGTAACTACGCTTCCTTAGAGTACTTGGAAAGAACTGACTGAAGGAGAAGCTGCTGGTGGTCTTCTACCACTCCACCATCCAGAGTGTGCTGGCAGGCTGCATCTTGGTGTGGTACACTGACGGATAAAACTGCAGAGGGTGATAAGAGTGGTGGAAACAATCAGCAAAGATGGCTCCCATATGGGTCACAAACTGTTCTTCTAATATTACTTTCATCAGTTTTACATTTTGACTGCTGTTTCAGATGCAGCACTCCGAATCTTGCTATATATTCTCGTACGACGACAAAGCCTTTCTATTCTCCTCTAGTCTTGTTCTAGCTCAGGCAGGAACAGGTGGTAGTCATGCTGAACTGAATCAGTTCTTCCCACATGGTGACTCATGGTTCCTCTCAGAGGAAGCAGATATAAGACCCAGGTGGTTTGTCTTGGCCCCTTGTTCTGTAGTTCTGTCCTTCCATGATTGATCAGGCGGTGATAAATGGACATTCTGTGATAAGTACAGTTGGTGTAGTCAGCAGGTTGAACTACATAGTCTGAGGATGGGTGTGTTTGTTCACTGGGTGTGTTCGACTGAACTTTGTGATTTCCTTAAGAGCTCACTCAACCATGCAGCACGTCTGTGTAAGAAGGGCTTTACATACAAGTCTCTGTGTGTCACCTTGCTTACACAGCTTGTGTCTACATACATTCAAATGCATTCATTGCAAAACATGCAGCTTAAAGTTGAGTGGGTCATTAATGTGTTAATTCTTCTTGTGCTCTACAGAGTCCAAAGTAGTCTGTGAGCCGCTCAAAGGTCCTGCAAAGCCTGCGAAACCTGCCAGCCTGACTCAGAAGGCAGAGACGCCAAAAGAGGGCGTGCAAGTCCGGGGAAAGTTCAGGTGAATAAGAGTCATCTTCATGTGGATTGGTGGACCTGGAGAGTACAACTGTGATCAGCAAAGAAAATAAGAATCATTTTTCACTTATCAATCAATTAATCTTTATTTATCCTTCTTTCTATATTTTAAAGTATTTTAGATTTTCATGCTTATGTTTAATGTCATATCCTTTTTTATGAAGTTACCGTAATGCACTTTGTATGAGGGACTGCAGAAGTAAATAAGCTTTAAGCTAACTCTGGTACAATGCATCAAATGGTGACATTTATGTTAAATATTGTACATGTTCTCTTCTATCTATAAATCCAATTTTAAAAAATGAGCGGTGCTTGCCTTGCCTAATGTGGTGCAGTTTTATAGTGGCTGACTAAAGACTCTGCCCCCTTTTGTCCGTGCTTCTTGTCAAAATACTGTTCCAACTAAAATCAGCATCGGAACATGTTCATTTCAAACATTTCAAAATCTCAAACACAAACAGTAAGAAGAGTGTGGAGCGCTGTGAGTCGTACAACAGCTTGTAAACTTCAAGTTCTCTTCTGAAGAGAGGGAATTATTTTTAAATCATTGAATCATAAATCAGATGTGTGCTGGGGGAAGGGGAGAAAATCTTCCTTCATTCAAATATCAGATGAATCCATTCAGATGCTGTCGTTCACTAAAAGCCTGTGTTAGAAATAGGACTCCTCAGACACCCTGGGAATTTTCAAAGTTGGAAACTTTCCATGGGAATAAACCAGGAATTTACTAAATTGAAGGTTGGCTCTGCATGCACTGTGCATTCCTCCATCACATGCACAGATGATTTCTAGAATCCTGCAGAGGCTTGAAAAGCTTCAGGGAAGATGCTTTTTCATTTAACATTTTGAATGGGACTTTGTTGGGATTGCATTTTTTTTTTTTGTAATATTTTTTTTTAAAGCTGCCGTTAGGAACTTTTGATTTGTATTGATTTTGGCGCCCCCTGTGGACAAAGTGATACCTCTTATCTCTTGTCCTATACATGCAAAAGTAGTGTTTTGTACAAAAACATTATCCTGTTGTCTTCCAACAGTCGAATTTATCACACAATTTGATTATTTTCCATGAAAACAGTCAATAAATGCTGTTTCTAAAGTGAGATGTCAATCATCCAGTCTGACACCTACCCCCTCTCAGTGATTTCAAGCATTAAAAATGTCAACAGAGCAGGCATCAATTTTGTTGCTGATGGTCTTGTTTGCTCTTAAAGGCTATGAAGAAGCATCAGTATCAGTTTCAGTCTGTTTCTCAGCCATTTCAAAACTCCTCACAGTGCCTTTAAAGTAATATTTTTTGGGCTTTTTGCCTTTATGATAGGCCAGCTGAAGAGAGACAGGAAATGTGGGGAGTAGAGAGTGGGGGAAGACATGCAGTACATGGTAGCAGTCGGGAGTCGAACCGGCAACCTCTGCGACGAGGATTATAGCCTCTGTATGTGGGGAGCTTAGACTGCTAGGCCACCAGCGCCCCGGGATGAGTAATTTTTAAAGTTATATTTGTTTGACCTTTATGCTAGGACAGCTGAAGAGAGACAGGAAATGTGGGGAGTAGAGAGTGGGGGAAGACATGCAGTACATGGTAGCAGTCGGGAGTCAAACCGGCAACCTCTGCGACGAGGATTATAGCCTCTGTATGTGGGGCGCTTAGACCGCTAGGCCACCAGCGCCCTGATGAGTAATATTTAACTCAACATTCATGTTTTTGTTCTTCAATGAAATAATTGATTTTTCAGATTTTTCACTTGATAAAGTTCTACTTACAAATAAATCTGTTTTAATTTATTATTTTGGATGGCTTATAATAAAACAAATATTTGTGCTTGGGTATGATACCTTTCAATTAGATTCATTTCAATTCCCATTAATTCCAATAATTCCCATGGAAAGTTTCCAATTTGGAATATTTCCCAAATTCCTCAGCTTAACTTCCCATGGAAATTTACTGGAAATTTCCCCCCTCCCCTTTGCAACCCTAGTTCTGATGAATCTAACACGACGTCATTACATCACTGTATGTTGTTGTTGACTTTCACAGACACTACACTGAAACTGACCCCGACCTTCCAACCTTCCCGGATGACTTTCATGTGGCCAAGTATTCAATCTTTGAGAAGGTGAAGCAGCAATTCCTTTAAAGCTTTTCACTCTTGCTTTAAAAATTTGGAAGTGCGTCACTATTTTTTTTAAATACACATTTTTTTCTTTAGGAACAAAGCAAAACTTGGTATGCGCTGGAGCTTCAGAGTTCCAAAGGAGAGAAAGGATGGCAGTACCGTGTGGTCCGATCCCGGAAGGACGATGTACTCTCCAAGGTTTGAAGTCTTTTCTTTTTCATCTTGTTTAAGTTATTTTAGGATCATGGCTGTTGTTGCTGCCTTCAAGCTTTGTGTCACTTGTTTCTGAATCTCGCACATTGAAAGACGAGTCGCTGCCTGTGTTTGTGCTAACAGAAGGCCGCGCTGAGGGACACGCTAGTGTTTCTGTCCACATCAGAGGAGGCTCTGGAGGTGTACAAGGACCTGAGAGAGACCATGTCGAAGTCTGGCCTGAAGCTGAGGAGCAACTTCCCTCCGCAGGCCCAGGCGCTGGGCTCTGATCCGCTCCAGCAGGTCTGACACACTCGTCACACATAACTGCGACAGATTGTAAGACAGTCTCTTATTAGTTCATTTCATGTGCTTTGTTTGACTGACAGCTGCTGCTGGAGGAGAAGCTGAACACTGGAAGCTCCTCAGAAGAAGTGAATGGGTTTGTGCAGCTGCTGTGGATTGAGGCTCTGGACTGCCTTGACAACACGCACAGAGTAGCCCCCAACAAAGTCAGCCTGAACGACGTAAGGAGTTCTCTGAGTTCTCTGTCTGATGTTAAACCAAAGACAGCTGTCCCATCAGCCGTGGACACAGTGTCTAACACGTGTCTCATTAAGTGACCCATACCTTGTGTGTGTGTGTGTGTGTGTGTGTGTGTGTGTGTGTGTGTGTGTGTGTGTGTGTGTGTAGGTGAGCAGGGTGGAGGGCCTGTTGCTTCAGGCTCAGAGGAAGCTGAAAGAGAAAAAGCATGCTGAAGTGGCGTCTCTGATGGACGAAGTTTACACCTTGCTGCTACAGAAAGTGCCGCCTCCGCCCCCCACTGCAAAGCTCATCTCTGAGAAACTGGACCTCTGTCAGGTAACACAGAACACACACACATGTGCTCAATCATGTTCAGTTTGGATCACACAAAGAACTAAGATGCTAGCTGTGTCCTGCATTCATCAGTACTCTTCTTCTTTCTATCAAGCTACTCCGAGACGTGGTGAGTGTGAGAGAGATAATGCTGATTAGTGACAGGCATTTGTCTCTGGGGATGTACCGCGCTCTGAGGTGCAGCATCGAGGTGGTTCCCCCTGGCAGCTCAGAGTTTCAGGCTGTGACCTCTCCACTAATGCACAGGTAGTCCCAAAGTCCTTGTATGTCCAATTGATAGGGGTGACACACTGATTGCATCTACTTCTGTTTGTAGAAAAAAAAGGATGTTCTTTTATAGATTTGATTGCACATCTGCACCGGTTATACACAGGAGTGAGTACATTGCAATGCAAATGTGCTTGCCAATGAAAAATAAGACTCATAATATCAACCTTTTTAAAATGTCATCTGAATTTATTTAATCATTATCTAGCTCAAATTTTATATAATTGTTAAAGTCATATACTGTCTTATTTTAGTATATTATTTATTCGCTTTATTTTTAATTTGTATTTATTCATTAATTATTGAGGATTTATTTAGTCATTAATTAGATCTTATCATCTTATTATTTTTTACACATTACCTCTCAGAATTTTTATAATTTATCTGTTTAACTTTTAGTAAAGCATCTTAGTTTATTTTACTGGTTTAATCTATTAGTGTTTTATTATCTTACTAATTACTTTTATCATGGTGAGTTTAATTTTCCATCTTATGTTTAAACATCTTATTTTAACTCCAGTGTTTCCTCATTGAGATATCATGACAGCATTTCTTCAGTTTGCCAGCAACTTATTTTTATTTTATTCTATTTATATAAGTATATATTTATTCCTTTGTTAGTTTATTTATTTATGATTATTGTTTATGATATAATATGTTTTTATTTCTATATTTTCACATATTATTATTTGTATTATTTTATTTTTGTAATTATTTGTTTATTATTATTTAATACATTTTGTATTTATTTATTTCTATATTTTCACATATTATTATTATTATTATTATTATTAATAATAATATTATTTTGTTTATTTATTAGTATGTAATATATTTTTTATTTATTTCTATATTTTCACATATTATTTTTATTCATTTATTTGTTTATTATTATTTAATATTTTTTGTATTTATTTATTTATTTTTATATATATTTTTTGTTTTCATTTATTTGATATGTTTGACCAGATGTGTTTGGCATCTCACTCCCCATGTTTCCCTCTCGGCCTTTGCAGCACCAGGCAGATCAAACAGGTTCTACGTGTCAGCAGAGGGCTGGAGCTCCAGACATTTAAAGGTGAGCTCGGGAACATTAGGTCCCTCCTGCATTCCACCAGCCCAAGCAACTTTGTTGGAGTCCTTTCTCGGTGAGATCACACACACACATGTAGACACAAGCACATGCATCATAAGTCATTTATGTAGTGATATCTGTGTATGGACACAGCTTTGAACATTTTCATAAGAAGTTTTTACAGCATTTAAACAAATCAAGCATCTTCAGATTCAACTTATCTTTGACAATGAAATAGTTGTCATATTTTCAGGTGTCTGAAACTCATCAAACAAACTTCAGAGAATGATATCACTTTTTGAAAGTTTATTATTATCTACATCACCTGACAGGACTGATGACAAATGTTGTATTATTTACAAAGACCCACCATCAAGATAAGATAAGACTCATCTTAATCCAGCAGTGAAAGCCCATGGACTGTTTGAACGCTGAACAGTTACAGTTAGAGGGAGCACCGCTGCTCATAGTGATGAGTGGTGTTCCAGTCAAAACCACATCAACCAAGACCAAGACATGACCGAGACCAGAGTGCACCAAGACCAAGACAAGACCAAGACCATACGTGTCAATGAAAAATCATCCTGAGAGTTAACAAAATAAAAGATATCTGTTAAGTCTTGTTTCCCTTTCGGTCTCAGCAGATGTGTGTCTAACATGAGTCTGGTCTTGCTGGTAGGGGTGTGTGATACCACAAGTTTTGGTTTTGATCTGATACCAAGTCATACAGGGCCAGAATCACTGATATTGATACCAATAGTAATACTTTCTATTATTAAAAGTATCTGATGTACTTTGATGTATTACATGCGTGTTAAAACACAGGACAGATTTTAAAGGCAGACAACAAATCCTCTGCCTGAAGCGTTTCCCTCCTCCTCCTTTTCTCTTGAACCTCTGGGTTCTCTTTGACGTGGATTTTTATATGTTTGAACAGATTGGTGGTGGTACCACAGTAGCGAACAGCCTTCCTAAACACGTCACAGCCATCACGGTATGCAGTGCATGTCTGATTGGCACCGTTAGTCAGGGTGTGTGCTGCAGGATGCGTGATGCGTTTGATCGTTGTTTGAGCACACAGGACAGCGGCAGTGGAGAAGCAAAGAGTGCGTGCAGTAAGTGTGTTCAAGAGAAGAGAGCGTTGTTTGCACAGACAGCCCGACTCTTTGATGAGAAGAGAGAAGCTGAAACTGGTATTGATCCTATTGACGCTAGAATTGATCTTCAAAAATGAGGCGTAGTATCTGTAGTATCCATATTTTGGGATCGATCCTCCCACCCTTACCTACTTGAGGTTTCTGCGTGTTAAAGGAAGTTTGTCCTTGCCACTGTAACTTGCTAAATGCTGCAAAGTGCTCTGCTCATGGTGGATTAAGATGAGATCAGACTGAGTCCTGTCTGTAAGATGAGACTGGATCTTATCCTGTCTTGATGTTGGGTCTCTGTTCACAATAGAACATAGAGTACGGTCTAGACCTGCTCTGTTTGGTAAGAGTCTTCAGATAACATCTGTTGTGATTTGGCGCTATATCAATAAAGATTGATTGATTTTGATGAGAGTTAAAACAGTGTTTTTGTTACTTATGCTCTCAGGCGAGATAGGAGCTGCATATGATCATTATTACTCTTATCACAGCACTGACAGGGACACAGTGCATCAGTGGTGGTCTCGACTGGTCTTAATTTAAAATACAGAGTCCGTCCAGTTCCAGACTGAGTTAAAATGCTTTTGATTCTGAGAACGAGACCTTAAATAAGACCGATCTTGAGTTCTACAACACTTGTGATGAGAAAGTCAGTTGACTTTACTTATGTATCTAAGATTCTTCTCTCTCTCTGCAGTGGTCTGCTGCTGCCCCGCGTTGGAGTGGAGCGTCATGGGATTGAGAGGACAGACATTGGTAACCTGGGAAGTGGAATCTACTTTAGTGATACCATGAGGTTAGTGCATCTGTTAAAACAAGAAGTGTGACACCACCCTCTAAAAAAATCTCCCTCTAAAGCCGTAAACCCCTGAGGAACAGAAGAAGCCAAAAACATTTTAAAGAACACGTCTGTGGTTATTTCAGTGAAAGATGATATTAGCATGACTTTGTTTTGTTTATCCACAGTACCAGTTTGAAATACTCCAAGCAGTGCAAGACAGACGGCTCCCGGCTGATGCTGGTGTGCGACGTGGCGTTGGGAAACACCAAGGACGTCTACAAGAGACACCTCACGCTGACCGAGGCTCCCGAGGGGTACAACAGCGTGCACGGTGTCCGATTAAGCCGTGGCAATGGCTCCAACTTTTTGGTACAAAATGAGTCTTTGCAAATTTAGAGTTAAAATGAAATCATTGTTGGGATGTTTATCATGTTAGTGTGATTAGAGAAAGGAGTTACATCCACATGCTTCTTTTCTGATTTGGACCATGTTCTGTTTTTTAAAATACTCTGCTTCATAAACACATCAAACGCTCTGACAGACTGGAAGAGATGCTTTTAGAGGTTGAGGGAATAAAACAGCAAACGCACAATCACTTTTGTTTTGCAATTTGAGCTTGGAATAGATAAAAGGCTAAGATTGAATCATGAGGGGATGAGAAGATACACAAACACATCTGTACATCTTTCCCTGTTCCCTGCTCTCTTACGTGTGTGATTCAGGACGATGAGTACGTGGTGTACAGTCCTGATCAGGTGAAACTGAAGTATGTGGTTCAGTTCAGCATCGAGGGAGACGAACTGAAGGAGTTCTGTCCTGAAGTAAGCACCCCATCTGAGCCCTCCACTCTGCCCTCCACTAACCACGGTGAGCATCAAACACCAGCAGAATACGTTTAGCTCTCATCGGGATTCTAATGTGTGTGTGTGTGTGTGTTTGTGTTCAGAGCTCACTGCAGAGGATGACGGGGTTGAAAGCGTTAAAAACCCACTGGAGGGTGTGACAGCTGGACTGTTGGACAGCTCTGGGCAGCAGCTCCCTCTGCAGGCTGTGAATGTGAAGTGCAAGCTGTTGGATCTGCTCTCTCAGGTGAGAGAGGGGACTCTTGACTTGTACCCTGTCTCTTAAAGAAGGCACTGACACTCGTCTTTCACTTCTCTGTCCATCTTAGGTCATCATTTTCCAAACATACACCAATAAGAGCTCTGTGCCCATTGAGGCAAAGTACGTCTTCCCGTTGGATGATTCTGCAGCTGTGTGTGGATTTGAAGCTTTCATCAATGGGAAGCATGTAGTTGGACAGGTAACTCAACTTTTCTCACCACAGGTTTCTTTGCTGATTGTTTTTTTTATCTTCCTTTACTGCATCACTTGATCTCCTTGATGCTTTAAAGCTTTTATAGGGAAGTCATTTTCCACTGCTTCATATTTCATACAGCATATTTCATCTACAAGTACAAAACTAAACTCACATAATGGATTATTGTGAACTTAGTATAACCTTGTTTTCTGTGTCTCAGGTGAAGGAGAAGGAGAAGGCTCGAAAGGAGTACAAGCAGGCCATAGAGAAAGGTCACGGAGCGTACCTCATGGACCAGGACGCCCCGGTACGTCCTCCATCTACTCTCAAACAGATTATTAAGCTGATTTACGCATCAGTCATTTGCAACAACATCCTCCAGATCCAAAGTACTTTTCTGATAATATTTCAATCATATCATTTCCATATTATACATCTTGATCTTATCTCGTCTTAATCCAACGTGAACATCGCACCTCGCAGCATTTAGCAAGTTACAGTGGCAAGGACAAACTTCCTTTAACAGGCAGAAACCTCCAGCAGGACCAGACTCATGTTAGACACACATCTGCTGAGACCGTGTTGGAGAGAGGGATAGAGGGAGATGAAGAGAGAGAGAGATGATAGTGGGGAGACGGATAGTAGTAGTTGTAGCAGCTGGAGTCTGGCACGTCAAGAAGAAATGAGAGAAGTAAAGAAAGAAAGAAAGAAAGAAAGAAAGAAAGACAGCAGAAAGGAATCAAAGGAAAAAGGAATAAAAGAAAGGAAGAAAGAAAGAAAGAAAAGAACAGAAAATAAGGAAAGAAAGACAGCAGAAAGGAATCAATGGAAAAAAGGAATAAAAGAAAGAAAGGAAAAAACAAAGGAAAGAAAGAAAGAAGGACAGACCCAAAAAAGGAATCTACAGCAGAGATCCAGAGGAACTTACGAGACAAGGGAGCTCAGGGACTCCAGAAAGGTCTATGGTTAGTAACTTTAATGGAACAGGGCGAGTTAAAGTTAGTGATGGGGGTTGAGATAGAATCCCAGTGTGTCAGTGTGCCAGTTTCCCCAGCAGTCTAAGCCAGCATAACTAAGAGCTGGTCCAAGCCTGATCCAGCTCTAACTATAAGCTTTATCAAAAAGGAAAGTTTGAAGCCTACTCTTAAAAGTAGAGAGGGTGTCTGCCTCCCGAACCCTGACTAGTAGATGATTCCAAAGGAGAGGAGCCTGATAACTGAAGGTTCTACCTCCCATACTACTTTTAGAGACCTCAGGTACGATGAGCAGGCCCGCATGTTGGGAGCGTAGAGTTCTAGAGGGGTAATGTTGAGATGAGGGCAAGTATGCAGATAATAGAGTTTGTCAAATACACAGTCTTCATCTTCAATTTGTTGTCCATGAGATACATTTCCATGTTGAAAATCATACAGTGTATACAAACACATTTTATACATCAGTTTTTGATTTTTTGGACAGATGTGAGGTGAGTTTAATGCCAGTCTAAGCCATAGAAGTAATCTCTTTCTCTTTCTCCTTGCAGGATGTGTTCACCATCAGTGTGGGAAATCTGCCGCCCGGTGCAACCGTCCTCATTAAAGTTACCTATGTGACCGAGCTGATCGTCAAGGATGGAAGTATTCTCTTCAGTCTGCCTGGAAGTGTGGCTCCATGGCAGGAGAGCGCAGCACTCAACCAGACCACACAAGTAAGCAGGACCTGCACAGGGGGGCTGATAAAAGACCTTTGTTGGTGTTACATACAGTGTTTTGTATGGACTAAAGGCATCTGTGTTTGACTTTTCAGTACTTGAGAGGCAAAGCATTGTGGTTAACAGAAGCATAAATGTCCTCTTCTTTGTTTAACATCTCTCAACAGGTCACTGTGGAGAAGGTTTGTGTGACCGATGAGGCAGCGAGTACAAGGTGAGTTACATCATGTGTTACATCCATATTTCCTCATCTCTAACTGCAACGCAGAGTCTTTTTTTTTTTTGCAGTGTGTCTCTTACTATGTTTACTTCTCTGATGTGTGTCCCTCAGAGAGTTCACCCTGGACGTGTCAGTAGAGATGCCGTTTCAGATCTCCCAGCTGAGGTGCCTCACTCACAAAATCAACATCAAGGTGATTTTAGTATTTGTACAATCTGCTGAACACTTGTGTTAATGGTTGCTGTTTTCTCTTTCTCTGTGGGGTCCTGTGAAAGACAATAAAGTCTACAAAAGTATCTTTGATGTTGAGTAAAAGTCCAAGTCCAAAGTGTTGTGAATGAAGTTTTGAATGTTGAGCTTACAGGATGTTGTCTTCTTAAAAAATATGGACATGTGTTGTGTGTGTTTGATGCCACAGAGAACAGACTGTAAGGCGGTAGTGAGTGTGCTGCCAGGAGAGGTCATGAGTCCAGATGGTTTCCAGCTGTCAGTCACTCTATATGAGTCCCACCTGCCCAGGATGTGGGTGGAGAAACACCCTGACAAGGACAGCCAGGTCTGTTTCTCTTCAGGTCTCTCTCTCTCTCTCTCTCTCTATATATATATATATAAATATATATTATTTATCTGATCCCCCTATTCTCTCGCTCTCTCCTCCAGGCCTGCATGTTGGTTTTTTATCCCAATTTTGACACTGACTCCGGTTCGGCATCCGATGAGGTCGTCCTGTTGATCGACACATCTGAGTCCATGAAGGGAGAGTCGCTGCGCATGGCTCAGAAGATCGCCCTGCAGGTCCTCAAAAACCTAGATCACAAGCTCAGACTCAACGTCATCTTATTTGGCTCAGGTACGTTTTTGGAATTTGGTGTTTATGTAAAAACAGTAATAAAGAATTAACAAGACGGAGGTAAATCAAGCGGCAACCTCCGGTCTTAAAATATGAAGCCCATGCGGAAGTGTTAAAAAATGCAGTTCATCGAGCATCCACTAGAGGCTGGCTGCAGAGATACCTGAAACCACATACACACCCATTCAAAGAAGACGATCTTTACAGCAGAAATAAACATGTTTACAACCTGGTTCAAAAAACAATGTAGTCTGGATAGCTCATTTCTCGATCGGCACACACTGTACATGGGGGGGTGAATTTTTTTTAATAACTCTGTATTTTTGAAGATATTAAACTCACAAGTTTTGCCCAAATAAGGGCGTGGCTGACTTGACTGACAGATGGGAACACTGTAGCTGTTAGCGAGGAGGCTGAAGGCCCGCCTCTTCACCTCACACTAGCTTGGACGAAGTTTGGTTCAGCAATTGTAATATGGCACCCGCCGACGATTGGCTTCAAAACAGCACTTCAGGAACAGATGGGTGAAGTCACGGATACTACATCTATTTTTTATACAGTCTGTAGTGTAGAAGTCGGCTTGATGCAGCAAAGTAAAATTATTTTAATAAAAAGGCCCTGCTACACTCGCAACAGTTCTACCCCTCTAAAGAAGTCGAGCATCTCAAACAACCTTCAACGTTAATATTACTGTCGCCAGTGCCACGTTTTGAAATGTTTTTGTAGGGTGGTCAACTCTCCTTTAACTTCAAGTTAAATTCATGATTTTTTAACTCTCCATTCCCTGATGTGTGTCTAACATGAGTCTGGTCCTGCTGGAGGTTTCTGCCTGTTAAAGGAAGTTTGTCCTTGCCACTGTAACTTGCTAAATGCTGCAAAGTGCTCTGCTCATGGTGGATTAAGATGAGATCAGACTGAGTCCTGTCTGTAAGATGGGACTGGATCTGATCCGGTCTTGATGTTGGGTCTTTGTTAATAATAGAACATAGAGTACGGTCTAGACCGGCTCTGCTTAAAAAGAGTCTGAGGAGAACATTTGTTGTGATTTGGCGCTTTATAAATAAAGATTGATTGATTGAGTAGAAACCATAGACTGTATAAATAATGGACGTAGTATCCATGACGTAACCTATCTGCTCCTGAGCGCTGTTTTGAAGCCAACCATCGACGGGAGCCATATTGGAAATGCTGAACTCAACCAAAAAAGTGTGACGTAAAGAGGCGGGATTTGAGCCCCCTAGCCAACAGCTATGTATTCCCGCCTGTCAATCAAGTCAGTCATGTCCTTATTTGGGGAAAAATCGTAATCTTAATATCTTCTGAACCGTCAAGTTAGAATCAAAATCACCCCCGTACAGTGTGTGCCAATAGAGAAATTAGCTACGTAGACTGAAGCCGTTTTTTGAACCAGGCTGTAAACATGTTTATTTCTGCTGTAAAGATCGTCTTCTTTGAATGGGTGTGTATGTGGTTTCTGGTCTTTCTGCAGCCAGCCTCAAGTGGACACTCGATGAACTGCAGTTTATAACACTTCCGCTTGGGCTTCATATTTTGAGACCGGAGGTTGCAGCTTGCTAGAAACTTATTTTCCTGTGTTTTTGTCCCTCAGATCACAAGGAGGCTTTCTTGACAGCCCAGCCGCTTGATGAGGCTCATCAGGCAGCCAAGAGCTTCCTCAAGGTGAGTCGTGGCTGACTAAGGAATTTTTAATCTATTATTGGTTCAAATAAGGAGATAGATGAAGAAATGAATATCTAATTAGTCATTGAGGTGATTGAAAAGTAGATCAAATTCAAATGCTTACCATAATGTTATGCTTTAGCTGATTTGTAAAACATTCAAATTGTGTTTTTCCAAAATAAATTTTTTGTTTATAATGGAAAAAATAATGAGCACAATTTAAAAACACTTGTTTCTGTGCCCTCAGTCAACCTGTGAATATTCATCCTGATCCTGATAGGAGGATATTTAAATTGTAACATTTCTGTACCCATGCCATGTTATCACACTGGAAAAGTGTAGGAACACCCCTCAACATGACCTGGGGATGTACTAACTTTCATTTCTGGTGTTGTTTTTGAATTGAAGTTGCGTCCAGCCTTCTGCCAGCAGGTTATTCACATGCCTGTTGAACTCTTCACCAGTAAAACAAAGCAAGAAGAATTCAGCTTGTGTCCTGCTCTGTCCTCTCTCCCTCTAGTCCTTCACTCCAGTAGGTGGCAGCACTGAACTGTGGCGACCCCTGCGAGCTCTCAGCCTGCTGCCTCCCTCCCGCGGTGTCAGGAACCTGCTGCTTCTGTCAGATGGCCACATCCAAAACAGTGAGCCCACCTTGAAGCTGCTCCGAGACAACGTTCAGCACAGCCGCCTCTTCACCTGCGGCCTCAGGTCTGAACGGGTCCAAACATTATTCTAGTCGAGCATTGTTTCATTGTGCAGGTGACGAGAGGTTCAAACTCCCAGAGCCGAGCCACAAAACTAATTTGGATTTTCATTGACGGCGTTTTTTACTGTAAATAAGCTTTTTCCTCATTGCACAAAACTTATAAACGTGTTTTCTTTTTCATATCAGCCCAACAGCCAATCGGCACATGCTGAGAGCCCTGGCCCAGGCAGGGGGCGGAGCCTACGAGTTCTTTGACACAAAAACCAAACACAATTGGGCAGAAAAGGTGATTGTTTTTTTTGTTTTTTTTTAAGTTATATTTTTGGGCATTTTTGCCTTTAATCGATAGGACAGCTGAAGAGAAACAGGAAATGTGGGGAACAGAGAGTGAGGGAGGACATGCAGCCTGTGACCTCTGCGACTAGGACTATAGCCTCTGTATATGGCAAGCGGCAACCTCCGGTCTAAAAATATGAGTCCAGTGCGGAAGTGCTAAAAACTGCAGTTCATCGAAGATCCACTTGAGGCTGGCTCCTGAAGTACCGGAAACCATATACACACCAATTCAAAAAAGCCGATCTTTACAGCAGAAATAATAATAATAATGAATTATGAGAGGCACCGCTGAATTGATTGGCAAGCGGGAACACTGCAGCAGTTGGCGAGGAGACTCAAAGCCCGCCTCTTAACTTCACAATCACTCAACAGCAGCAATATTTTGGGGCGGCAGTAGTCTCTAGAACCATAGGGACCTGGCTTGGGAACCGAAGGGTCGCCGGTTCGAGTCCCAGTATGGACGAAGTTTGGCAAGTGGACTGGTGGCTGGAGAGGTGCTGGTTCACTTGCCTGGGCACTGCCGAGGTGCCCCTGAGTCAATGTAACAATTCGCTCACGTGCCGCATGTAATCAATCAAAATACGATTACACCTGTCGCCTTCTTCGTGATACACTCTTCCATCTGTTGGTGCTGAAACATACTGAAGACTTCTCTTTCCAAATAGAACAAAATGAGCATAGCGTTTATTCAGGCAGGCCAGCCCCTCATCTACCCATCCAATCAGCAAACAGTAAAATGAGCATTCTGTTCAAACTGCTCTGTCTGCCTTCTCTTGCTGCTCCCACCTCCACCCATAGACTGTATAAATGATGGACGTAGTATCTGTGATGTCACCCATCTATTCCTGAGCGCTGTTTTGAAGCCAATTGTCGGCAGGAGCCGTATTGGAAATATTGAACTCAACCTAACTTAGTGTGAGGTAAAGGGGCGGAGTTTGAGCCTCCTAGCCAACAGGTATGTGTTCCGCCTGTCAGTCAAGTCAGTCATGTCCTTATTTGGGCAAAAACTCTTAATCTTAATATCTTCGGAACCATCGCGTTAGAAAAAGATTCACCCCGCACACAGTGTGTGCCGATAGAGAAATGAGCTATTCAGACTGAAACCATTTTTTGAACCAGGCTGTAAACATGCTGTAAATATCGTCTTCTTTGAATGGGTGTGTGTATGGTTTCTGGTGTTTCTGCTGCCAGCCTCAAGCTCCACCTAGCTCCTCCTTTTCTGCTGTGTCTGATTATACCAGCGTCATATGTATTGTCTCTGATGCCCAATCTGTTCTGCAACCCTGGGTCTTTGCTGCTGCTCTCCCTGCCCTGGCTTCTAATGTATGCACAATAAACAGAGGGGAGGTGCGCTCTCCCCGCCTCAGGCATTGGCATTCCACGTAGGCACATGGAAGGGCAGGGAGCTCCCAGAACTGACCCATACCGGCAAATTTAGCTGATTCCATGCAGATAAAAATTTTAATCTCAATCTTAGCTCTGTATTCATATTTCATTGTGCCATCAACTGTATTTTATTGAGATCTGATGCTTAATCACTTATCTTTTATCTGCTTCATTTATGATAGGTTGTAAATGTTGCAATAGATTTGTGAATCTATTAACCATTCTCTCCGTCTCCTCTTGGCAGGTTGCGAGTCAGTTGAAGCGTATGGCGTCTCCTGGCTGTAGCTCAGTGTCAGTGAAGTGGCAGCAGTTTAACCCAACAGCGCCCCTTCCTGTGCAAGCCCCCAAGCAGCTCCATGCTCTGTTCAATGACTGCCACACACTGGTGTATGGCTTTGTGCCACACTGCACTCAGGTATGCAGTTCATACTCGTTTCACATTTTCAGGTTTTTTTTTAAAGATTTTTAATATTTCTGTGAGTTTGTGCATCACTCTGAATCTCAGCTTTCAAATACTGATTTAAAGCACGCAGCTCATAAACAAATATCCGTCATATTTACAGTGTTTGTTGTTTCACACAGGCCACACTGCTTGGAAACCTGAGCGGTCAGGAGCTCAACACCATGGTCTCCACCAGTGAGCTGCAGAAGACCAAGGGCACGGTAAGAACACACACATTCACACTCAACCGTCTAAACAAAGCCTGCTGAAAACTTTTCATGTCAGCTATTGATTAGCCAGTGAATTTACCAGCTCACCCTCTTAAAGGAAGGAATTCAGGGTCCAGTGAGATCCAATAACAGAACACAACTCGGGTTCAGATCGGGCAGGCCTTTCCTCCCAATCACCCCTCTCCAGGTGTCTCTATCATTGCCCACGTGGGTGTTGAAGTCCCCCAGAAGAACATAGGAGTCCCCAGTTGGGATCCCTTCCAGAACCCCACCCAGAGACTCCAATAAGGTCGTGTACACCCGCAAACCTTAAGTCGCAGGGAGGCGACCCCCTTGCTCTCCGGGGAAAACTCCTACAAAGAGGTGCTCAGCCGGGGGCTTGCGAGTGTCCCCACACCCGCCCGAACAGGAGAGAGGCCAGCCCCTCTCCAGGAGTTTGCTTCCAGAGCCAGAGCAGTGCGTGGAAGCAAGCCCAACTATATCTAGCTGGTATCGCTCCACCTCCCGCACTAACTCCGGCTTCTTCCCCCGCCAGCGAGGTGACGTTCCACGTTCCAACAGCAAGTCTATGCCACCAGAGATCAGCATGCCAAGGTCTCCTACCCGGACCGCCACCCAGCTTCCTACGCATCCAACCCCCATGCCTACCCCTGCAAGTGGTGGGCCCACAGGGTGGCGGCTCCATGTTATCCTTTCAGGCTGAGCCCGACCGGGCCACATGGAGAAGAGCCTGGCCACCAGACACTCGCCATCCAGCTCCTCCCCCCCGGGTCTGGCTCCAGGGGGTTGCCCCGGTCTCCCTCTTCCGGGTGAGGTAGCTCTCCTCCCTATTTGCTGTATTATGGAGGTTTTCTGAATGGCTCTTAGTCTAGCCCCTTCCTTGGGACCAATTTGACTTGGGAGACCCTACTAGGGGCTGATGCCCCCGACAACATAGCTCCGGGTTCGCCGGGACACACAAACCCCTCCACCGCGTTAAGGTAGCGATTCTTGGAGGAGGGTCCAATGAGATCTAGCTATATATTATAATGATATTTTCCTATTAAAGGTTTCTGAATTCTATGTTGTATCACTTTGCCCTTTTGCAAACAGGCACGCGCCAAAGCCAGTGTGTTTTACAGATACTTATTCAGGTCAACAGTGAGCATCGTTATTGTAAAGTCTATAACGCAAAAATGATGACATGTATCGATGTGTGTGTAGTTTCTTCACAAGCTCACCGCAAGAGCCGTCATCAGGGATTATGAAGACGGGAGTCTGGACACCAATGAGGCTGAGCATGAGGTGTGTATGTGTGTGTGTCACAGAGTGAAACCGAAGTGACCTCAATTAAGACGACCGAGTCTGAACTCCACAAGTTGACCTGGGATTTTCTTTTTCCAGGGGAAGAAGGCGGAGTTGAAGAACTTTGTTGTTGAACTGAGTAAAGAGTTCTCCATCCTGTCTCAGTTCACCAGCTTCGTGGCCATCGAGGAAAGGGTTTGTGTATTTTAAGCCTGTTAAGCCATCATGTGAATTTGGGAGCCTACTTTTTGCTGTCCAGGGTCACTTTTGTCCTAGTTTTTCAGAGAATTAGGGTTAGGTCAACCTGATCGAGATACAGATTACTTCAGACTACTGTATCCAGATTACCAGCGCTCCAAATCAGGCGACAGTCTTCACACCCTGTCCACAGGGGGCGCCAGAACCCACATGAAATGAAAGATCCTGACAGTTGTTTTTAAAGGTGACACATCACGCTTTTTTCATCAATATATATTGGTCTAAGAGGTCCCCAAAACATGTCTTTAAAGTTTATGCTCAAAAAAACACTTTGAAATCAGATTTTGGTCTGCCTGAAAAGCCCTCTTCTTCAGTCCTCCTCAGAACCCTCTGTTTTCTGTCTGACCACGCCCCCTCAGGAAGTGGATGTGGCCTCGGCTCTCCAGCACGTTGATCTAATGTTTACATGTTGGCTGAATATACACGGCTGCTCACAGATGGCGTTTCTTCAACCCTCTGAATCTGATCCAGAATCTGATCCTGATGGAGAGGCGCCTGTAGCAGGACCTTTCTGAAGGATTGGTCCCAGATTTAGTTTTTCTTGTTGTTTTATTTGTCAGTATGTCGACATGTGTCTTGGTACAGAGCTACAGCTACATGTAGCTATGTGGCTATGCTAACTAGCGCTAGCACTTATCCATGATAAATAAAAATCATCGACTAGATCTTCAAATCTGCAGACGTGGGGAGTAAAACCGACCTCTGACAGAAAGGCAGCGGGACCTTTTCTGAAGGATTGGTCACAGATTCTGTGTTTCTTGTTGTTTTATTTGTCAGTATGTAGACGTATGTCTTGGTACACAGCTACTGCTACAGCTACAGCTACAGCTACTGCTACAGCTACAGCTACAGCTACTGCTACAGCTACAGCTACAGATACAGATACAGGTACAGCTACGACATGTAGCTATGCTAACTAGCACTAGCACTTTTCCATGGAAAATAAAAAATTATCCGCTAGATCTTCAAATCTGCAGACGTGGGGAGTAAAACAGACCTTTGTGTTTATTAAGACAGCCTACAACTAGAATTTCTCCCTCCTAAGCTTCTTGTTACCACAAATTTGTGCAGGTAATGAAAAATGGAGGAGGAGTTGAGTTGTATTTTATACAGTCTATGGGCTGAACAAGCTCCGAGCTCTGACTTCCTGTTACAGACCGGATATTGTTGTGACATAACAAAAACACGGAAGTCTGAAACGGCTCGTTTCAGCACACATTTACAGAAAGATGCAGAAATTAAAACAGGGGCAGAATGGATTTTTTTCATTCTTGGGGGGTTTGTAGACATGCCAGGGACACATATTTCAGGTAGAGAACCATTAAAAAGTCGATTTTGCATGATATGTCACCTTTAAGCAATGTTTGATATTTTGGGACAAGTTCCTGAATTGCTCTATAATGCAGATGTCTATATAACCTACTTTGTCACATTAGAAATTAAAAAGCAAAATAAAAAAAATGTCTTCGGTAGAAATAAAATTAAAATAAAGTGAGTCCGCCTAAAAGTTGTATACCATATAGTTTGTTATCCAGCCTGAACTAACTCTGCTGGGAACAGGGTCAAAGTTATTTCTGTCCTAATTAAGGTTTGAATAACACAAGCTAAAACAGGATCACTTCTTCCAATCTAATCCAATCAAATGATTTTGTCTTTTGAACAACCTGTCAGTCCTGAGAGGTTTAATGCAGTCAGATTTTCCTCATTGTGGTTTTAAAGTTGTGTACTGTTCAAACAACAGGTTTCTATCTGTTTTAGGACTCAGATCAAACAGAGGAGGGCTTCACAGACATCCCCAAGCTGATTGCAGAGGAAGATGTGGACTTCCTCTCCTACCTCAGCTGGACCTCTCCTGACGACAGTAAAAGGGAAAGAGGGGAAGTTCTTCGCGTTGTTGATGATTCCGGAAGTTCTTCAGAGGAGGTAAACTTTGCGCGTAGTGAAGTTTGAGAAAAGAGGACAGTTTTCTCTTTGTGTTTTACTTACTGCCATTTTAATGAGCTGTGTTTGTCTCCCTGTGGTAGTTTGAAGAAGAGGGTGGTGGTATGATGTTTTCACGCATGGATACAGTAATGAAAGCAGAAGACGATGACGATGGAGAAGAAGAAGATGGATTCCCAACCTCGGTTAGTCCTTTCTGACAACAGCAAAAGTTTGTTTGAAGACCTGGTGCTGCTGCTTTAAAAGCATTGATAGTGTAGGAAATGACAGAAAATACTGAGACCAAGACATGACCCAGACTAGGACTTGCAGAGACCAGGACATAAAAGAGACCAGGACATGACCAAAATCAGAGCATACAGTCACCAAGAGAGGACCGCGACCAGAGCGTACAGTCACCAAGACATGACCAAGACCAGAGTGGACAGAGACCAAGACATGACTGAGACCAGGGCGTACCGAGGCACAGAGATGACCAAGACCAGAGCGTACAGAGACCAAGACATGACAGAGACCAGGGCGTACCGAGGCACAGAGATGACCAAGACCAGAGCGTACAGAGACCAAGACATTACCGAGACCAGGGCGTACCGAGGCACAGAGATGACCAAGACCAGAGCGTACAGAGACCAAGACATTACCGAGACCAGGGCGTACCGAGGCACAGAGATGACCAAGACCAGAGCGTACAGAGACCAAGACATTACCGAGACCAGGGCGTACCGAGGCACAGAGATGACCGAGACCAGAGCGTACAGAGACCAAGACATTACCGAGACCAGGGCGTACCGAGGCACAGAGATGACCAAGACCAGAGCGTACAGAGACCAAGACATGACAGAGACCAGAGTGTTGTGTTTTACTCTCTGCCATTTTAATCATCAGTGTTTGTCTCTCTGTGGTAGGATATCTCTACTGATGGGAGTTTTCCTGAAGAATCAACCTCTCCGAAAACAATGGTTAGTCCTTTCTGAAACAGCAGAACTTTGTTTTAAGACCTGGTGCTGCTGCTTTAAAAGCATTGATGGTGTAGGAGATGACAGAAAATACTGAGACCAGGACACGATAGGGAACTTGTTGTATTTTAATTACTGCCATTTTAATCAGCTGTGTTTGTCTCTGTGGTAGGCTATGATTACTCGTCAGGTTAATCTTGCACGGAGCAGATCATCTATGGAACCACGTCCCCGTATGTCCTTACAATCAGCCTATACGGAATATGAAACCAGGGTGAGTCCGTCCTTACAACAGCAAAACTCTGTTTGAAGACCTGGTGCTGAAGCTTCAAAAGCATTGATGGTGTAGGAAATGACAAAAAATACTGAGACCAAAAAATGACCCAGACTAGGACTTGCAGAGACCAGGACATAAAAGAGACCAGGACATGACCAAAACCAGAGCATACCAAGACCAAGACATGACTGAGACAATAGAGTGCCAAGACCAAGACATGACCGAGACCAGAGCATAACAAGACCAAGACATGACTGAGACCAGAGCCTACAGAGACCAGAACATACAGAGACCAAGACATTAGTGAGACCAGAACGTACAGAGACCAAGACATGAGTGAGACCAGAGCGTACAGAGACCAAAACATGACAGAGGCCAGAGTGTACAGAGACCAAGACACGACAGAGACCAGAGCCTACCGAGACCAGAACATACAGAGACCAAGACATTACCGAGACCAGAGCGTACAGAGACCAAAACATGACAGAGGCCAGAGTGTACAGAGACCAAGACATGACAGAGACCAGAGCCTACCGAGACCAGAACATACAGAGACCAAGACATTAGTGAGACCAGAACGTACAGAGACCAAGACATGAGTGAGACCAGAATGTACAGAGACCAAGACATGAGTGAGACCAGAGCGTACAGAGACCAAAACATGACAGAGGCCAGAGTGTACAGAGACCAAGACACGACAGAGACCAGAGCCTACCGAGACCAGAACATACAGAGACCAAGACATTACCGAGACCAGAGCGTACAGAGACCAAAACATGACAGAGGCCAGAGTGTACAGAGACCAAGACATGACAGAGACCAGAGCCTACCGAGACCAGAACATACAGAGACCAAGACATTAGTGAGACCAGAATGTACAGAGACCAAGACATGAGTGAGAGGTTTAATGCAGTCAGATTTTCCTCTTTGTGGTTTTAAAGTTGTGTACTGTTCAAACAACAGGTTTCTATCTGTTTTAGGACTCAGATCAAACAGAGGAGGGCTTCACAGACATCCCCAAGCTGATTGCAGAGGAAGATGTGAACTTCCTCTCCTACCACAGCTGGACCTCTCCTGACGACAGTAAAAGGGAAAGAGGGGAAGTTCTTCTCGGTGTTGATGATTCCGGAAGTTCTTCAGAGGAGGTAAACTTTGCGTGTAGTGAAGTTTGAGAAAAGAGGACAGTTTTCTCTTTGTGTTTTACTTACTGCCATTTTAATGAGCTGTGTTTGTCTCCCTGTGGTAGTTTGAAGAAGAGGGTGGTGGTATGATGTTTTCACGCATGGATACAGTAATGAAAGCAGCAGACGATGGAGAAGAAGAAGATGGATTCCCAACCTCGGTTAGTCCTTTCTGACAACAGCAAAAGTTTGTTTGAAGACCTGGTGCTGCTGCTTTAAAAGCATTGATAGTGTAGGAAATGACAGAAAATACTGAGACCAAGACATGACCCAGACTAGGACTTGCAGAGACCAGGACATAAAAGAGACCAGGACATGACCAAAATCAGAGCATACAGTCACCAAGAGAGGACCGCGACCAGAGCGTACAGTCACCAAGACATGACCAAGACCAGAGTGGACAGAGACCAAGACATGACTGAGACCAGGGCGTACCGAGGCACAGAGATGACCAAGACCAGAGCGTACAGAGACCAAGACATGACAGAGACCAGGGCGTACCGAGGCACAGAGATGACCAAGACCAGAGTGTACAGAGACCAAGACATTACCGAGACCAGGGCGTACCGAGGCACAGAGATGACCAAGACCAGAGCGTACAGAGACCAAGACATTACCGAGACCAGGGCGTACCGAGGCACAGAGATGACCAAGACCAGAGCGTACAGAGACCAAGACATGACAGAGACCAGAGTGTTGTGTTTTACTCTCTGCCATTTTAATCATCAGTGTTTGTCTCTCTGTGGTAGGATATCTCTACTGATGGGAGTTTTCCTGAAGAATCAACCTCTCCGAAAACAATGGTTAGTCCTTTCTGAAACAGCAGAACTTTGTTTTAAGACCTGGTGCTGCTGCTTTAAAAGCATTGATGGTGTAGGAGATGACAGAAAATACTGAGACCAAGACACGATAGGGAACTTGTTGTATTTTAATTACTGCCATTTTAATCAGCTGTGTTTGTCTCTGTGGTAGGCTATGATTACTCGTCAGGTTAATCTTGCACGGAGCAGATCATCTATGGAACCACGTCCCCGTATGTCCTTACAATCAGCCTATACGGAATATGAAACCAGGGTGAGTCCGTCCTTACAACAGCAAAACTCTGTTTGAAGACCTGGTGCTGAAGCTTCAAAAGCATTGATGGTGTAGGAAATGACAAAAAATACTGAGACCAAAAAATGACCCAGACTAGGACTTGCAGAGACCAGGACATAAAAGAGACCAGGACATGACCAAAACCAGAGCATAACAAGACCAAGACATGACTGAGACAATAGAGTGCCAAGACCAAGACATGACCGAGACCAGAGCATAACAAGACCAAGACATGACTGAGACCAGAGCCTACCGAGACCAGAACATACAGAGACCAAGACATTAGTGAGACCAGAACGTACAGAGACCAAGACATGAGTGAGACCAGAATGTACAGAGACCAAGACATGAGTGAGACCAGAGCGTACAGAGACCAAAACATGACAGAGGCCAGAGTGTACAGAGACCAAGACATGAGAGAGACCAGAGCCTACCGAGACCAGAACATACAGAGACCAAGACATTACCGAGACCAGAGCGTACAGAGACCAAGACATGACCAAGACCAGAGTGGACAGAGACCAAGACATGACTGAGACCAGGGCGTACCGAGGCACAGAGATGACCAAGACCAGAGCGTACAGAGACCAAGACATGACAGAGACCAGAGTGTTGTGTTTTACTCTCTGCCATTTTAATCATCAGTGTTTGTCTCTCTGTGGTAGGCTATGATTACTCGTCAGGTTAATCTTGCACGGAGCAGATCATCTATGGAACCACGTCCCCGTATGTCCTTACAATCAGCCTATACGGAATATGAAACCAGGGTGAGTCCGTCCTTACAACAGCAAAACTCTGTTTGAAGACCTGGTGCTGAAGCTTCAAAAGCATTGATGGTGTAGGAAATGACAAAAAATACTGAGACCAAAAAATGACCCAGACTAGGACTTGCAGAGACCAGGACATAAAAGAGACCAGGACATGACCAAAACCAGAGCATAACAAGACCAAGACATGACTGAGACAATAGAGTGCCAAGACCAAGACATGACCGAGACCAGAGCATAACAAGACCAAGACATGACTGAGACCAGAGCCTACCGAGACCAGAACATACAGAGACCAAGACATTAGTGAGACCAGAACGTACAGAGACCAAGACATGAGTGAGACCAGAATGTACAGAGACCAAGACATGAGTGAGACCAGAGCGTACAGAGACCAAAACATGACAGAGGCCAGAGTGTACAGAGACCAAGACATGACAGAGACCAGAGCCTACCGAGACCAGAACATACAGAGACCAAGACATTACCGAGACCAGAGTGAACCAAGACCAAGACATGACCAAGACCAGAGTGAACCAAGACCAAGACATGACTGAGACCAGGGCGTACCGAGGCACAGAGATGACCAAGACCAGAGTGAACCAAGACCAAGACATGACCAAGACCAGAGCGTACAGAGACCAAGACATGACCAAGACCAGAGCGTACAGAGACCAAGACATGACCAAGACCAGAGCGTACAGAGACCAAGACATGACAGAGACCAGAGTGTTGTGTTTTACTCTCTGCCATTTTAATCATCAGTGTTTGTCTCTCTGTGGTAGGATATCTCTACTGATGGGAGTTATACTGATTACAAGAGGACAACGAGATTAAAAGAATCAGCCTCTCCGAAAAAAAAGGTTAGTCCTTTCTGAAACAGCAGAACTTTGTTTTAAGACCTGGTGCTGCTGCTTTAAAAGCATTGATGGTGTAGGAAATGACAAAAAATACTGAGACCAAAAAAATGACCCAGACTATTGACTTGCAGAGACCAGGACATAAAAGAGACCAGGACATGACCAAAACCAGAGCATAACAAGACCAAGACATGACTGAGACAATAGAGTGCCAAGACCAAGACATGACCGAGACCAGAGCATAACAAGACCAAGACATGACTGAGGCCAGAGCCTACCGAGACCAGAACATACAGAGACCAAGACATTAGTGAGACCAGAACGTACAGAGACCAAGACATGAGTGAGACCAGAGTGTACAGAGACCAAGACATGAGTGAGACCAGAATGTACAGAGACCAAGACATGAGTGAGACCAGAATGTACAGAGACCAAGACATGAGTGAGACCAGAATGTACAGAGACCAAGACGAGTGAGACCAGAGCGTACAGAGACCAAGACAAGATCTTGCCGAGTCCAGATGGTACCCAGACCAAGACATGACCGAGACCAGAGAGTACACAGACCAAGACATGACCGAGACCAGAACTTGCAGACACCAAGAAGTAAACTTGAAAAACAAGGTTCTGATTCTTTTATGTTTTCTTTGTGTCCCTGTCTTTGCAGAGTCCAAGGGTCGAGACACAAGTGAAGACACTTAAGCACAAACAGTTGGAAAAATATTCTAAAGAAGTGGATATGTTGGAGTTCAGTTCTCCTTTAACTTTATGTTGTGCTGCGCTTTCTCCTCCTTCTCCACCCTCCACTGGTTTTCAGGCCAAAGCATTTGATGCTCCACCTCCTCCTCCTCCACCCTCCACTGCTTTTCAAGCCAAAGCATTTGATGCTCCACCTCCTCCTCCTCCACCCTCCACTGCTTTTCAAGCCAAAGCATTTGATGCTCCACCTCCTCCTCCTCCACCCTCCACTGGTTTTCAGGCCCAAGCATTTGGTGCTCCCCCTCCTCCTCCTCCATCCTCCACTGGTTTTCAGGCCCAAGCATTTGGTTCTCTTCCTCCTCAACCCTTCACTGGTTTTCAGGCCCAAGCATGTGGTGCTCCTCCTCCTCCACCCTCCGCTGGTTTTCAGGTCATAGCATTTGGTGCTCCTCCTCCTCCACCCTCCACTGGTTTTCAGGCCCAAGCATTTGGTGGTCCCCCTCCTCCTCCATCCTCCGCTGGTTTTCAGGCCCAAGCATTTGGTGGTCCCCCTCCTCCTCCATCCTCCGCTGGTTTTCAGGCCCTTGCCACTTTTGCAGTAAAAAAAAAAGCTTTGCACCTTGATGCAGAAGTGAGTTCCTCTGTTGATGTTCTCCATGCCTTTGACGAGGATGGATACAGCTCAGGCTCTGGGCTTCATAGAACCGGGATTACTATTGGGGGCATTGAACCAAGTTCGAAAAGTTTAAGTTTCAGAGGCTCTGCAGCTCTGCCTCAAGTAAAACTCCTTGATTTAGACAAAATACTTCCATCAAGGAGAAGTTTGAAGTTCAGATGTGGTGTTCAAGATTTGGAGGACGAGAGTGAGACAGCACCTATGGCAGGTCAATATCAGTCCAATTCAAGGATGTTGATCCGAAATGATGGAAAAGCGAGGAGGCAAGGAAGACGTGAATCACAAGGTTTTACTGGGTAAGACAGTTCTCCTTTTGTACGTGTTTGAAAGGCTTTGGTTGGCAACAGTCCTCTGAATGGTACTGTAGTAAGTAACCAAAATGTTGTCCTTTGCCTTGGTGTTTGTGCAAGTTAAGGGTATAGAGGTTTGGCTTAGTTGAAGACTATTTTGAACTGACAACACAGCATTACCCACACATTGTCCACACCTTGGTGCATACACAACTCCAAGTATTACTTTTCCTTTGTTTCGTCCCGAGCAATAAACCCTCGTCGCTCTCTGCCCCTTGCGTCTGATAACCTGCAGCGCCTGACACATTGGCTGTTTTCGAAACCGCCTACTATACTAGCAGTACGTACTGATTTGGCGAAAAATTCAGTGTAGTATGTGAACAAGAGCAAAATCTGCAGTATGCAAAAACTACCCGGATGTTGTTCTGATTCAGGAAAACTTCTCAGTATGCATCGGTCTCCCTCGCGTACTGTTTCCCACAATGCACAGCGCTCGTTACGCTTTTAGAGAGTAGATGCAGGGCATCCCTTCTCACAGCGCTGTTTTAAAGGTTATGTGCAGCAGGTAGTTGCCGATGTATTCTGCACTATATAAGTCTTGGATTGTTGCAAAATCCTACGCCACCAACAAGCCCCACCCTCAGATGGATCACCTGTTGTGAGAACAGAATATCTCTTGAGAATTTTCAAAATATGAGTTGTGTTATTTGGGCATCTTTCTAAAAAGTGCTGCCGAGAGAATCCGGGGGAGGCAACCTGAATTTGAATTGAAAGATAGATGGCAACGTAAAAGGGTGAAATGTTTCAGTATTTCAGTAGATAAGCCCCCCCCTCCCCCAAAACACACACACACGTACAACACCATACACTACTGTGGATATTCACATTGAGTTTCTTGCTGTGTAGGATACGTAAGCTGCGAGGAGAGTATGGAGGACAGATGCTCAGGTGGACAAAGATCTTCCAGCTGCAGCATTCAGTAAGAGAAAAGCACGTTTCATTACCAGTAACTGAATGTTATAAATTCAAAGCATTAGATATTCAAATACACTAAGTTAAATGTAAAATCATGAACTGTTATTTCACTTTAATGAATGTTCAGTAATTCCAGCGCGACTGTATTGAAACCAAGCGTCAACATGAAACCCGTGTTTTGCCTGCCGACGCACAAAATGTTAGCGAAATGAGAAGTTTATAAATTCTGATCCACTGATTGTTATTGTAACCTGTGATTGAAGACTTATCTAGCCTCTGATGGGAGTTATACATGTTTTAAATGCAGAATGGGAGCTGCTTTGGAGGAAGCTTTAAGTAAGGATGATGTATGGTTAGCAGGTAGTTATGGGAAATGGAATCCTGACAGGGCTTCGTGTCTGGGTCTCGTCTCACCCTGTCCGGATTCTATTTCCTATAACTACCTTCTAACCATACATTATACCGCTTAATACCCGGCTACTTACTTAAAATAGGATTACTTCGTTGATTTAAATGATTTATGTTTACAGTTTTTAAAAGTAGTCTCAGTGATTCCTCGTCAGTTAGTGTTCCATGGTGATGGATTCTTCTCTGCCTGTTGCAGTGGATTGAACATGAACCTGTTCTCATTCAGCTCTCCTTCTTCTCTGAGCTCTGTGGTTCACACCTTTAAAAATAAACTGATGTCACAACTTTGAACCCTGCTGCTGTCATCACCACCACTCAGGGTTTAAGTTTCCTTGTAGAGATCGCTAACTCTTCCAACAAGCTCTTTTCCGTGGATTGATTTCAATCAATCAATCAATCTTTATTTGTATAGCGCCAAATCACAACAAGCATTATCTCAAGACGCTTTTACAAACATAGGAGGTCTAGACCACTCTATGTCAAATTATGAACAGAGACCCAACACCAAGACAGGACAAGACCCAGTCTTACCCCACCTTAATCCACCATGAGCATTGCACATCACAGTATTTAGCTAGTTACAGTGGCGAGGAAAAACTTCCTTTAACAGGCAGAAACCTCCAGCAGGACCAGACTCATGTTAGACACACATCTGCTGAGACCGAGTTGGGTCTTGAAAGAGATTTGACATGACGTGTGATCAGTTTACCTCTGGTGTTGCTCATGTTAAAAAGTTAATAACCGTTGTCAAGGGATTGTGACCAATCAGCATCTCACACAGTTGGAAGATCAGTAAGAAAGCCGGGGAATGAGTAAGGATAATGTATGGGAAACAAGTAGAGACATAGATTAGAGTTCTAGTCCTTTACGAGGTTAGTCTCGCCCTGCTGGGATTCTGATTTATTTAACTACTAACGATGATTTAAAAATGATAAATGTACAGATAAAAAAATCGTCCCTTTGATTCTATGGCTTCTAATCCTCCTTTATGCACAACAACAAACATCAATCTGAACATTTATAGCCTTTATAAAAACAAGATACAAATTTACAACACAACCGAATGTCAAGATCTCTCTGAACTCTTTGTCTGTGTTGCAGGAAGGATACTGGGAGATCACCACAGAGCTGGGTGAATACATAAACGTGGACGTGGAGCTGTTCGCCAACGTGTTCCTGAAAGACAAGGGCATCAACTCCCTGGGTGAGGACTTTGAGAGTGTTTCAGGCCTTTAACGTGGGAATAAATGCGTCATTTTAGATCATTTGAAACCAATTTTAACTTCTTGATGGGACTGAGAGATCAGGACTCTAGGGAACATGTGGATTTGTGGAGTCTTTCTGTCTCTAGCTTGGTCTTTAAGGTCCAAAGAAATCAGAAGAGATGATTAATCGAGTTTAGAAAGTATCTTTTTCAGTCAAACATTTGCAAACAGTGACACAAAGTAGTTCTGAGAGTATTATTGTGATTTTCTAAAAGTGCTTCAGTCTCATTCTGGACTTCAGTGCACATACGCAGTCATCTTAAATCATGAGCACCAACCAATCAAAGCATAAGACCCTAAAGCTAGGAGTTCTGCATTTTAGACCAGCCTAGCATTTTGACCTGTGTGTGTGTGTGTGTGTGTGTGTGTGTGTGTGTGTGTGTGTGTGTGTGTGTGTGTGTGTGTGTGTGTGTGTGTGTGTGTGTGTGTGTGTGTGTGTGTGTGTGTGTGTGTGTGTGTGTGTGTGTGTGTGTGTGTGTGTGATGAAGGTGAGAGGGCCCGTGCTGACATCCTGAAGCTGGTGGCCACTCTTCTGGTTCTGCAGCTGATGAGGGTGGAGAAGCTTCAGGAAGGCAAGCTGCTCTGCACCCTCTTCCGCCTGGACGACTCGTCTGAGCCCAGGTCTGTACGAACCCGGTCAAACCAACAAGAAGAGACAGTCTTACCCTCACTCACATCAGTGTCAACCCATAATGACAGATCCTACATAAGAATACAGAACCTGTAGGCAGACGTCAGGCGCCTTTAGTCTGAGTAGAACTGACCAATCATGAACCAGAGGAGAACAGTCAGTGGAAGAAAGACCCAAAGTAGAATGAACTGTTATTTGACCCTAAACCGTGATTATAAATTATGTAAATATCTGTACAGTGTCAGAGATACAAAACAAAGACGTATCCTGACCAAATACAGGCTGAGTGACCACAACGGGCTATAGAGACAGGGAGACACAGACAGACATGGCTGCCCAGAGAGGAGCATCTATGTGCTCACTGCTCTACAGGGGACATAGAGACAGAGATGCACTTCCTCCTCCACTGCAGCAAGTTCTCTTTACTAAGAGATTCCCACTACAGGGACATTACTAACATGGTACCAAACTTCCCAACATGAACCCCAGAAGAGAAACTGTCAGTTCTCCTGGGGGAAGGGTCAGCAGCTCCTCTGGCTGCTAAATATGTGTCTGCCTGTCACAGCCTGAGGGACGCACCATCCCATGGGGTTTGATTTTGGGTGGAGGTTTTGTGAGCGCGCCGCATCGGGTGAGGACATTGAGATATGCTGTATAGGTGACACCATCGTTCATTAATGCATATACAATATGTAATATATGGTTGATATGTATGTGATGAATATAATATGTAATGAATATAGTGTGTGATTAATGTATATATGGTGAGTGTAGTGTGTTGTGAATATATATAATGTACTGTATGAATGTATGTGCTTTGGCAATAACATCTCTTTGCTCATAAAGCAAATTTGAATTGAATTGAATTGAAAGAGATTAAAAGCAGGATGGACACGTCTCGCTGAATGACATCTCAGCTCCCATCGGACGTAATCTGACAACGATCCCAGACTTGGGCGACCAACATGCTTCACACTTTGTCTCAAAAGACAACCGGCACTTAAATTCCCTGACTTCTTTGAGTACATCTGAAGTGATCGACGTAATCTTAATTCAGGACATTAACCTATGAATCTTAGTTTCAGGTTCATACCACTGAAGTAAGCCAAGAGTGAAGCCCCTCGGCCAACTTCCACCAGATCTGTGTCCGGTCGGTCTCCGATCCGTCACAGCACCTGATCTGATAGGTTTCTATTCTAGTCAGTGACCTCTTTTCGACCAACGTGAACCGGGTTGTATTTCCAGGCTGATGCTCGCGCTGATTCGGAGCTAGCACAAACTTTCCCTCACAACAACAACAACGATGGCGGACAACGGCAGCTTGTCTCCTCGGCCGACCGCTGCTTTGCCTCGGAATCCATTAGTCTCTTTTATTTTTTAGCTGCAGGACGATGGAGGAAACACGTTTGGTTTGTGTTCTTGATCAAGGCAACCCCGCCCCTCGCCCCTGACTTAAGCGGTTCGCGGTTCTAGAGCAGCAAAGAGTTGGAGCCGCTCTGGAACTGGTTTTCCAGACCGGGAGCCGGTTCACTCGCAGTCGAAACACGAAAAACCGGTTCTCAATTGAGCGCCGGCTCCGAACCAGCCCTGAAACTGCCTCGGTTGAAAAAGGGGTAAACGTGTTAACTTCCACTGGATCCGCTCTGTTGTGTTATCACCAGATCGTATTTCACTTAACTACAACAACAAACCAAAGTCATGATGAGCGGAGCCAGGCCTGGAGTCAACAGGTCAGAGGTTTTCAGAGGACCAGAAAGACAACATGGATGAGGAGAGGAGGAGGAGGAGGAGAATCCTTGATTCAGTGATTACCATGGGAAAACCTCGGTCACATGACTCCAGCTGTCTGGCAGTCCTGCTCCGTGCTCTCATCCATCAACACCCGACGATTGGGTTTTCAGAACGCAGCATGGAGCCGGACTGCAGAGGATAGGAGACAGACCGGACACGGATCTAGTGGAAGTCCCGAGTCTGTGTTACTTATTATATACAGTGAAACTGAGACTCACCAGAAACGCTCTGTGACCCTGTTTTCATTTTGCAGACATGTTTTGAGGAGCCAGTTTTGCTCTTGATGTGAACCCACGTTGCTGATTGGACTTTAAACCCGTCTAAAACTGTCTTTTGATAACGGCTGATTTCTCCTTGCAGGCCTGCGCGCTGGGAGGAGCTGAAGAAGGCGGTGGACTGGGTTTGCTGGGCTGATCATCAGTACCCGTGCGTCTACAGCCGCCTTGAGTTCGGTATGAGCTGGGAGTCCTCCACTCGTCAGCTGCTGGGCTACGAGCCTGTCCCTCACTTCTCTTCCCTCAGGGGTCTGACCCTGCAGAAGAACCCGGTCCCTCTGCTGGTCCACTGAGTCAGACGACCTGATGGAGGTAGAAGGAGGAGGTCATAGAGTACGGGATTGATGATAATTTAGATGTATGCTTAATACCTTTTAAATGGAAAGCTTTGAGACTGAGGTGAATGCTTGAAGAAAATATACTCCAGTTTGTTGTTGTGTTTTTGAGCATGGAGCTTAGGTTGAAAAGTCTTCATCGCCTGAATCATGAAGGATGTTTTTGTCTTTGCAGCACGCTCTGTTATTGTAGCAGTGAACAGGGAGGTAACACTTAATATCTTTTATCTTTTGTGTGACATTGAAAGCTTTTAGATCGCACATCACTGACATTAATGTGCCTTTAGTTTGTGGTTCATCTGACATCCTCAAACTTAAAAGATCCCATCAAATCAGATCTCCTTTAAGTTCTTCTTGCCTTAAATATACACCTGACTTTTAATCCACCTTTCATTTCATACGCAGTCATCTTTACACAATATATTAAAGGGAGTTAAAGTGCCAGGAAACACTGTGCGTGAGTTACATGTGATATCGAAAGACCTAGGAGAAGTAACTTTACCAAAGTGCGATCTAAAGATAAGAAACTCTTCTGCTTCTCTTTTCTTTTTTAAAACTCTCATCTTTCAAATGATGGCGTCTGAACTTTCAGGGCCTTTTACTAATCTATGTTGTTCCTCTTATGGTCAGTGGTGTGCTTAGAAAATACATGCAATGAATGAAACTACAATAGTTAATCATATACAACAGATTTGCACTAAACTGTAATCAGATGTGGCGTTAATGAAGATGTTTTCATGTGTTTGTGGCATCATGAGCAAAATTAAACTCTTTTAAAATGTTCTTTCAGTGACTTTAATATTCTTTCACACAGGATTCCCTTTAAACGACACTTTCACACAAAGTCCAGGTTTTTAATCCGTCTGAAACATTTGATGTGTTCATTTAAACGCCTCAAGGGTCACTTAGTTGATGTTTGAAGCAGACATTAAAGGTGACATATTACACTCTTTTTCATTAACATATATTGGTCTAAGAGGTCCCCAAAACATGTCTTTAAAGTTTATGCTCATAAAAACACTTTGAAATCAGATTCTGGTCTGCCTGTAAACCCCTCTTTTTCAGCCCTGCTCAGAACAGGCTGTTTTCTGTGTCTGTGCCTTTAAATGAGAATGAGCTTTCTGACCACGCCCCCTCAGGAAGTGGATGTGCCCTCGGCTCTCCAGCACGTTGATCTAATGTTTACATGTTGGCTGAATATACACGGCTGCTCACAGACCCGCGTTACTTCAACCTTTGAATCTGATCCAGAATCTGATCCTGACGGAGAGGCGCCTGCAGCAGGACCTTTCTGAACCATTGGTCACAGATTTAGTGTTTCTTGTTGTTTTATTTGTCAGTATGTCGACGTGTGTCTTGGTACACAGCTACAGCTACGACATGTAGCTATGTGGCTATGCTAACTAGCGCTAGCACTTTTCCATGAAAACTAAAAATCATCCACTAGATCTTCAAATCTGCAGACGTGGGGAGTAAAACCGACCTTTGTGTTTATTAAGACAGCCTACAACTAGCATGCCTCCCTCCTAAGCTCCTTGTTAGCACACATGTGTGCAGGGAATGAAAAACGGAGGAGGGGTTGAGTTGTATTTTATACAGTCTATGGGCTGAACAAGCTCCGAGCTCTGACTTCCTGTTACAGACCGGATGGCGTTGTGACGTATGAAAAACACTGAAAACTGAAACGGCTGGTTTCAGCACACATTTACAGAAAGGTGGAGAAATCAGAACAGGGGCAGAATGGATTCTTTTCATTCTCGGGGGGTTTGTAGACAGGGACACATATTTCAGGGAGAGAACCATTAAAAAGTCGATTTTGCATGATATGTCACCTTTAACAAGCCAAGTTTGAGGAGTTATCACGTCAAAAGTCTGGACTGTGTGTGAGCTCTGTCGTCAACTTCAAACAGTTTTGAACTTTTAAAGTCGCCGTAGTTTGAACTTTAAAACAGCTACCTGTTTCCTGACTCCAATCTTGCAGCTCAAAAATAAAAACAGCCCTTATACTAAGGTACAGTTTGGTCAGTTTTAGCCGTATGATGAAACACTGAACAAGCTTGAAAACACTGTGCGTGCGTGAAATGCGATTTTGAAAGACCTGGGTAGAGGAACTTGAACAAAGTGCAGTTCAAAGATAAGAAACCCTCTTTCTGCTTCTCTATTTTTGAGAAGGTGATGAAATCTGATGGTCAGTAGTGTGCTTAGAATATGAAACTATAAGAGGTAATCATAGACCCAGCTAGCAATATTTTCTTCTTATAGCGTTCTGTGAATGTTACAGAGAATGTTACTGATACTAAAGTTTTCTTTGCCTTCAAAGAATGTTCTTGGATAACATTCTCTAAAAACATTAATACAATGTTTGGTAAAAACCCTCAGAAAATGTTACGTGACAAAAGTGCTCGAATGTTATCCCCTAATGTTCTTGAAAAGTTCTCAGATTAAAAAACATTCAATAATCTGTGACTCAAAGAATCTTACCAAAACAGCCTTTGAATGTTACAGATAAAACATTCTCGTAGTTCTAACGAAATATCAGCAGAATGTTCTTCAATTACACATTTAGTGATTTCAGAAACATCCTGAAAACATCCTTTACATGTTGCTTTAAGAAAGTTGCTTCTTTGTTGTTAAGTAACATTATGGGAACATTCTATTAAAAACATTCAATCATTTTTCACCCAGAGAATATAATCAAAATATCACCTGAATGTTAAAGATAAAATGTTCTTATTTTATTAATAGTTAACAATAAGGGAACATTTTTTAAAGGGGACATATCACGCTTTTTTCATCAACACATATTGGTCTAAGAGGTCCCCAAAACATGTCTTTAAAGTTTATGCTCAAAAAAACACTTTGAAATCAGATTTTGGTCTGCCTGAAAAGTCCTCTTCTTCATTCCTCATCAGAACACTCTGTTTTCTCTCTGACCACGCCCCCTCCGGAAGTGGATGTGCCTCGGCTCTCCAGCACGTTGATCTAATGTTTACATGTTGGCTGAATATACACGGCTGCTCAGAGATCGCGTTACTTCAACCCTCTGAATCTGATCCTGACGGAGAGGCGCCTGTAGCAGGACCTTTCTGAACGATTGGTCATAGATTTAGTGTTTCTTGTTGTTTTATTTATCAGTATGTAGACGTGTGTCTTGGTACACAGCTACGAACATGTAGCTATGTGGCTATGCTAACTAGCGCTAGCACTTATCCATGATAAATAAAAATCATCCACTAGATCTTCAAATCTGCAGACGTGGGGAGTAAAACCGACCTCTGCCAGAAAGGCAGCAGGACCTTTTATGAAGGATTGGTCACAGATTTAGTGTTTCTTGTTGTTTTATTTGTCAGTATGTCGACGTGTGTCTTGGTACACAGCTACAGCTACAGCTACAGCTATGAACATATAGCTATGTGGCTATGCTAATTAGCGCTAGCACTTATCCATGACAAATAAAAATCATCCACTAGATCTTCAAATCTGCAGACGTGGGGAGTAAAACCGACCTTTGTGTTTATTAAGACAGCCTACAACTAGCATGCCTCCCTCCTAAGCTCCTTGTTAGCACACATTTGTGCAGGTAATGAAAAACGGAGGAGGGATTCAGTATTATTTTATACAGTCTATGGGCTGAACAAGCTCCGAGCTCTGACTCCGTTACAGACCGGATATTGTTGTTACGTAACAAAAACACTGAAGTCTGAAACGGCTCGTTTCACACACATTTACAGAAAGGTGGAGAAATCAGAACAGGGGCAGAATGGATTCTTTTCATTCTCGGGGGGTTTGTAGACAGGGACACATATTTCAGGGAGAGAACCATTAAAAAGTCGATTTTGCATGATATGTCACCTTTAACAAGCCAAGTTTGAGGAGTTATCACGTCAAAAGTCTGGACTGTGTGTGAGCTCTGTCGTCAACTTCAAACAGTTTTGAACTTTTAAAGTCGCCGTAGTTTGAACTTTAAAACAGCTACCTGTTTCCTGACTCCAATCTTGCAGCTCAAAAATAAAAACAGCCCTTATACTAAGGTACAGTTTGGTCAGTTTTAGCCGTATGATGAAACACTGAACAAGCTTGAAAACACTGTGCGTGCGTGAAATGCGATTTTGAAAGACCTGGGTAGAGGAACTTGAACAAAGTGCAGTTCAAAGATAAGAAACCCTCTTTCTGCTTCTCTATTTTTGAGAAGGTGATGAAATCTGATGGTCAGTAGTGTGCTTAGAATATGAAACTATAAGAGGTAATCATAGACCCAGCTAGCAATATTTTCTTCTTATAGCGTTCTGTGAATGTTACAGAGAATGTTACTGATACTAAAGTTTTCTTTGCCTTCAAAGAATGTTCTTGGATAACATTCTCTAAAAACATTAATACAATGTTTGGTAAAAACCCTCAGAAAATGTTACGTGACAAAAGTGCTCGAATGTTATCCCCTAATGTTCTTGAAAAGTTCTCAGATTAAAAAACATTCAATAATCTGTGACTCAAAGAATCTTACCAAAACAGCCTTTGAATGTTACAGATAAAACATTCTCGTAGTTCTAACGAAATATCAGCAGAATGTTCTTCAATTACACATTTAGTGATTTCAGAAACATCCTGAAAACATCCTTTACATGTTGCTTTAAGAAAGTTGCTTCTTTGTTGTTAAGTAACATTATGGGAACATTTTATTAAAAACATTCAATCAATTTTCACCCAGAGAATATAATCAAAATATCACCTGAATGTTAAAGATAAAATGTTCTTATTTTATTAATAGTTAACAATAAGGGAACATTTTTTAAATCCATAAACATCCTTAAGATGTTCTTTGAATATTACACTCAAAACCATATCTGTTACCTACAGAATATTATCTAAACATCATCTGAATATTAAAGACAAAATGTTCTTATTTCATTAATAGTTAACAAAAAAGTAACATTTTTGAAATCCATAAACATCCTTAAGATCAGTGGTTCTCATCTGGTCAGGATTCAGGACCCACCATCACCCCTTAGCGATAAGCCACGACCCAAATCAAGGAACATTTTTCAATTTATCAAATTGATTTAATATGAAGATGGTGCAGTTTGAACCTGAGATACAGAATATCAGATTATGCCAACACAGAAAATATACGAGTGTACTGATAAACCCATAACGACCAGCAGGTGGCGATGCTAGAAGAAGAAATATTCCCTTTCACATTCTTTTAGCTGCATTTTAAAGGCACTATGAGGAGTTTTTCACCAGCTGAGAAACAGACTGAAACCAACACTGATGCTTCTTTATGACCTTCAAAAGCAAACAAAACCATTAACAACAACACTGATACCTCCTCTGTTGTCAATTTTAATGCCTTAAACCACTCAGAGGGGGTATGTGTCAGATCACATGATTGACATTTGGATTTAAAAACATCCTTTTTTCGGCTGTTTTCATGGCAATTAATCACATTGAGGGATAAATCTGTCTGTTAAAAGACAGCAGGGGGAGGTTTTTATTGAAAACACTACTTTGCATGTACAGAAGAAGAGATAAGAGGTATCACTTTCTCCACAAAGGGGCGCCAAAATTGATATAAATCAAAAGTTCCTCACAGCAGCTTTAATGTAAATCAAAAAAGTGCATATTAGGGACACAAGGTTCCAAGAATATTATGCACAAACATGAAACAAATAAGTCCAACTCGTGAGAACTAGTTTCAAAGAGATTCAAAAATATGTAGCATAGGCAGCACATCATGTTATAACAAACAAAAATAATGATATTAAAAGAGAGAAGAGTGTTTGGTTTCCAAATGCCGCTTTAATTTTGATGGCATCATACTTTCACTTGCCAACACCTCGGTCCACACAACACCCTGAGGTTTCTTTCATCCTTTTTTATCGATATAATGAAGTCCATATTTAATGTAGTCACTGTATTATTTGCGTTGAGCCATGCTTATTTCCCATAAGAAAAAAACTTACTTTGATTGTCTTCTTCTATACTGTGAAATGCACGGTGTCACTTAGCATTACAGGGCATTATCACCACCTACTGTCCTGGAGTGTGAATAGACGGCACTACGCTAAAAAAATACCCTTCAAAATAAAAGCACAGAATTTTTATTTACTTTTTTTTTCCCCATCCGAAGGCCCGCGACCCACTCAAAATGAGTCCGCGACCCACTTTTGGGTCGCGACCCACCAGTTGAGAAACACTGCTTAAGATGTTCTTTGAATATTACACTCAGAACTGTATCTGTTACCTACAGAATATTATCTAAACATCATCTGAATGTTAAAGACAAAATTTTCTTCTTCCATTAATAGTTATCAAAAAAGTAAAAAGGTTTTAAAATCGATACAAATCCTTAAAGCTGCTGTGAGGAACTTTTAGCTCGTATTGATTCTGGCGCCCCCTTGTGGACAAAGTGATACCTCTTATCTCTTGTCCTGTTCATGCAAAATAAGTGTCTTCAGACAATAACCTCATTCTGTTGTCTTTTAACATTTAGACTTATCTAACAATGTGATTATTTGCAATGAAAACAGCCAGAAAAGGGTGTTTCTAAAGCGAGATGTCAATCATCTGTTCTGACACCTACCCCCTCAGAGCAGTTTTAGACATTAAAATGACAACAGAGAAGGTATCAGTGCTGTTGTAGATGGTCTTGTTTGCTTTTGAGGGTCATAAAGAGGCAGCAGTATCAGTTTCAGTCTGTTTCTCAGACAGTTCAAAACTCCTCACAGGGCCTTTAAGATGTTCTTTGAATATTACACTCAAAACCTTGTCTTGAAACATAATCAGAGCGTATAGGGAATGTTAGCCGATGTGGTGGGAACGTTCCCTGCTAGCTGGGTACGTACATACAGATTTACACTGTACTACAATCAGCTGTGGCCTTTCTGTGATGATTTCTAACACTCGAAATGCAAATTTACAAAGGATGAAACACTTACAGAGTTGGAAACAAAATTACATTTAAGAAAACATCAGTTTCAAACATTTGTGGCCTTTTATAGTCGCCATGGTTTGAACTTTGAAGCAGCTACGTGGTTCCCTTGTCCCATCTTGTTGGTTCAGTGACGCTATGTCACCTTAAAATAAATAAAGAGGCTCCATTATCAAAAAGTTTTAACTCTTCCAAAGAAACAGTATTAAAAAAGGACATTTCATCAGTTTTCCTCATACAGTCCCAATTTTTAAAACTCATCTATTTGTTCCTTTGTTGAAATAATGGAAGGTTGACTTCTGTAAAGTTTTGTACATTCTTCAGTCTCAGTTACACAGACGTGTGTTTTCTAAAGATGTTGTTCCCATGGAGAGTGCTTAATCTGATAATAGAAACCACTTCCCCACACGTCGAGGAAAGCTTGAACCTGATCACAGAAGGAGTTTTTCAGCATCGCAGAGCACACCTCGGAGGAAACAGCAGGCATCCTCGTGGACTATGGAGGAGGAAATCTACGCCAATGCTGACTTTAAAAAAACAGACGACAGAGGTCCCTGCATAAATCCGACGGGTAAGTCAGTCAGAAACATTTACATTCATCATGGTCGTGTCTTCTTTTGGTCCTTTCTGTGTTTCAGGTCTGAGGAGATTTCAGGAAGCCGTGGTTTTGTCTCTGGTGCTGCTGAGTGTTCTCCTGCTGGCTGTGCTCATCGGCCTCAGCGTGCACTGTGAGTGTTAGTCATGAATGAATGTCAGGTTGAAACTGATATTTTAAGGAGAGTGAGAGTCAGCAAGTGTCTCAACTTGTTGTCCCTAAAGAGTGTTTAAAAAAATCTACTAATGGGGTGAGAAAATGTCCCTACCAGGTTTCTTGGATTGAGACATTATTCTAATCTCAAGAAACTTGAGAAGCACATTTTTCTGAACCCATTGGCAGATTTTTGTCTTTTAACATCTTGAAATGAGACACTTTTCTGGACTTATACTGAATCTGTGATTTTTTTTTTAGTAGAAATAAGACAAATTAATAATCTTGTTATTTTTATTGATGGTAATTTTAAAATTCTTGTTTAAGTCTGATCATTGATGTGCCAGAAAAAGGCTCTAGTGCACCCAAGCGGCAACCTCTGGTCTTAAAATATGAAGCCCATAAGGAAGTGTTAAAAACTGCAGTTCATCAAGCGTCCACTTGAGGCTGGCTGCAGAAACACAGGAAACCACAGACACACCCATTCATAGATGACGATCTTCACAGCAGAAATAAACATGTTTACAGCCTGGTACAAAAAACGAGTGTAGTCTGGATAGCTCATTTCTCTATCCGCACACACTGTACAGGGGAGAATTTTACTTACGAGTTTTGCCCAAATAAGGGCGTGGCTGAGTTGATTGACATGTGGGCACCCTGTAGCTGTTGCTGAAAATGCTAAGGCCCCGCCTCTTTACCTCACACTAGCTGGGACGAAGTTAGGTTGAGTTCAGCATTTCCAATATGGCACCCGCTGATGATTGGCTTCAAAACAGCGCTTTAGGAACAGATGGGTGACGCCGCCGATACTACGTGCATTATTTATACCGTCTATGGTTGCGGCCTGTGCCTTTAAAGTGTCTAATTCTGAGTTTCTGCAGTCATGTGCGACATTAAAGTTCCAGTTTTAAAACAAACTAAAAAAAATGCTCTCTTCTTGCTTTTCTTCTTAAAACTCCAGCATTATGTCAATATTCAATTTGCAACGTAAACCTAGGAGAGGTGTAAGCTAAAGATTTGCTCACGATCATTTATTCACTGGAAAAGATGGGTGAGTTTAATCCAAGCGGCAACCTCCTGTCTAAAAATATGAGTCTAATGTGAAAGTGCTAAAAACTGCATTTCATCGAGTGTCCACTAGAGGTTTTTCTAATGCGGCAATTTCAAAGATATTGAGATTACGAGTTTTCCAATGAGAGGCAGAGCTGACTTGATTGACAGGCAGGAACACTGTAGCTGTTTGGCTAGGAGGCTCAAAGCCCGCCTCTTTACGTCACAATCGCTCAACAGCAGCAATATGGCCGCCGCCGATTATTGGCCTCAAAGCAGCGCTTCAGAAACAGAAGGGTGACGTCACGGATACTACGTCCATTATTTATACAGGAAAAACTAGATTCAGTATTACTTTGGATGCATGAGGTTTTTAAGGAAAAATGTGTCTTTGATTTATTTCAGGCCACAACTCAGCTCACGAGTTCTCCTCCATCAAAACCAAACTCCAGGCCAGCGACAACCAGCTGTCCACCCTGACGGAAAAGCTCCAGTGTTTGAGTGAGTGCTCCTCCTCTGAGGCCAGAATATGACAGTCATATTTATCTCTCAGTTCTGTCATTTATAAATAAACTGTGAGTATTAATAACCTTTCCCACTTACACGAACCTTAAAGACTTCACATGTGGCACTTTGAGGGGCTGCTAGTAGCGGCACTGTCAGCATCTGTCTCGATCTTTATGTCGGTGTTTCTGTGAAGCGGCGTGGCGTGTGTGTTTACATTTTACAGCCATACTCAGTCTCTGGAAATACAAGTGTAGAAGCGTGAGATTGAGAAACGGAGAAAACCGCTGCGACTGTAATATTATTATTTAATGCAGTAAGCATTCTTCTTCTGTTACTTGATGTGGTTAGCAAACAGCTTTAAGTTGCTCTATAGCCACCGTCTGGTGGGAATACTGTATTACAACCAGGCACCAGTAAAAAGGATGAGAAATTGTACTTTCAAAATGAGAAATTATTTGAAGTAACTCTACCATTTTTACAAAGTGAACGAATGTTCAAATGTTCGAATATCATTGCCCATCCCTACTCTATATTTCAACAAGTTTCACCCTCAGTTAAACTTCTTCATCATGTTGATTCTTTCTTATGTATACGACTTTAAAGACTTTAATTAGAACTGAAGTGGCTTTGGACTTGATTTTGAGATCTCATTGTTAACGTAGAAAGCCCGCTCTTGTCTTGAACCCACGTGTCGTAATCTGAAGTCCATCCAGAATCTGATCCTGACGGAGAGGCGCCTGCAGCAGGACCTTTCTGAACCATTGGTCACAGATTTAGTGTTTCTTGTTGTTTTATTTGTCAGTATGTCGACGTGTGTCTTTGTACACAGCTACCAACATGTAGCTATGTGGCTATGCTAACTAGCGCTAGCACTTTTCCATGAAAACTAAAAATCATCCACTAGATCTTCAAATCTGCAGACGTGGGTGTCGTGGAATTTTCATAATCTTATATATGCGTATGTAAGAATGTTTAACTATTCTATTCTTTCAGTCTCAATGTCAAGTAGAATAACTTGATTCCTATGTCATCTGTTACGGGCGAGATAGTGTCAGGGTAGTAGTCAAGGTCTCCTGTCTTTATCTATGTTTCATGGCCGACTTACTGTCTCCAGAAGTTATCTAACTTTAGCGTCATCTTCGGAGGGAATAAATACCGTGCCTGAGGATTTGTCTGTCAGAACTGACTTGGCATGGCACTGCACTCTCCTGCCTGTGTACTGTTATGTTAGTTCTCCTTGGCCAAGTTCTACATACACTATTTCAACGTAAGCCATCCGAGTCTCCTGAGTCTTCTGTGTCCAGTGTCCAGTTTGTTGCTGAATTCCATCACAGTGGGGAGTAGAACCGACCTTTGTGTTTATTAAGACAGCCTACAACTAGCATGCCTCCCTCCTAAACTCCTTGTTAGCACACATGTGCAGGGAATGAAAAACAGAGGAGGGGTTGAGTTGTATTTTATACAGTCTATGGGCTGAACAAACTCCGAGCTCTGACTTCCTGTTACAGACCGGATGGCGTTGCGACGTATGAAAAACACTGAAGTCTGAAACGGCTGGTTTCACACACATTTACAGAAAGGTGGAGAAATCAGAACAGGGGCAGAATGGATCCTTTTCATTTTCAGGGGGTTTGTAGACAGGGACACATATTTCAGGGAGAGAACCATTAAAAAGTCAATTTTGCATGATATGTCACCTTTAAGTCATCATCTTCCTCATGTTTCTCTTTTATTCTCTTTCTCCTTTATAAAGCACTTTGTAACCCAGTTTAGAAAAGTCATATTTAAGTTAAGTTTATTATTATTATTTATTAAAAGTCAAAACTTGTTCAAAAAACACAATAATAATTTACACAATCATTTAGTCCTGAGAGGCGTGAGTCTTTCTCAAGATTCAATTTTCCTCCTTTAATTTTGTTGTTTGCTGTAAATATTTAGTCATAATTCTCATTATGATTATTTTCCCTTACGTCTGTTTAGATGAGTATATTCCAGGGTCTTCTGCTCTTGAATGTCTTTGTTGGTATGTCACAGAGAAAACTTGTCCGAATGGATGGAAGATGTTCGGTTGTTCCTGTTATCTCTTCTCCATAAAGGCTGGGTCTTGGAATATGAGCAGGAAAGAGTGCAGAGCCAGAGGAGCAGATCTGGTGGTCATAAACAGTCTTGAAGAACAGGTGATGTGCCATGTCTTAACATCAAATTAGAGCTGTCAATGATTCATTTCTTAAATGGTGATTATTCACAGGATTTCAATTGTAAATCACAGACTGACCCCTGAAAACTGTTTGAGTACAATTTAACAAACGCACGTTGTTTTCATTCGCCTTCAACAGCTATTCGTAACCGACGCCAAAGAAAAGTCAACATGGATCGGTTTGAGTGACAAAGACAATGAGGGGACGTGGAAATGGACGGATGGCACTCTGCTGACTCTTTCGTAAGAAACCTCAGCTTGAAATCAAGTACATGCACAACTGCCTGCACATAGTGACCGCCAAATTCCACCAGATCCTTGTCCGGTCTGTCTCCGATCCGTCACAGCACCAGATCTGATAGGTTTCTATTCTAGTCAATGTGTCAACTTCCACTGGATCCGCTCCGTTACGTTCGGGCTGCGTCTCTGATCCGGCAGGTCGAAGCCATAGACTGTATAATGGATGTAGTATCCGTGACATCACCCATCCGATCCTGAAGCGCTGTTTTGAAGCCAATTGTTGGCAGGAGCCATATTGGAAAAGCTGAACTCAACCAAACTTAGTGTGAGGTAAAGAGGTGGAGTTTGAGCCTCCTAACCAACAGCTATGTGTTCCCGCCTGTCAGTCAAGTCAGTCATGTCCTTATTTGGGTAAAAACTGGTAAGTTTAATATCTTCGGATTTACAGTTATAAAAAATGTCACCCCCCGTACAGTGTGAGAAATTAGCGACGTAGACCCAAGCTGTTTTTTGAACCAGGCTGTAAACATGTTTATTTCTGCTGCATTCACCTTTTCACAGACGGCCTCCTAAATCGCATTTCTTCTGGCAACGCTGAGATGTTTCTGCTCGAGTTCACCAGTGTGTTTATTTCCCTCCTCCACCAAGACCTCCAACTTCATGGCTTCAAACTTCATTTTTCGTTTACGGCCACTCTGCTCTCTCAAACTCTCCATGGAGACAAAATCCCCATTAAAATAGGGCGGTCCGCATCACTTTTGCACCAGTTATCATTTGCACACGCAGTCAAAGTAGATCACCCGCAACATGTCCAGAAATTGCACGTGCAGAGTTTTAGTTTGCACATGCAATTTAGCGCTCGTTATTTGAGAACATATTTAGGGTGTTTTTTAACCTCTTTTTGTCTCTCCCTCGACGTTATACATCTCTCTGACAGCGTCTATTACAAAATTAGATTATGCAAATTAGGCGATGACGCCTTTTAGCGACTTCTAGCGACTTTTAGGACAGCCAATAGCTACTTTCCTCACTGAGGAGTTGGCAATATTAGGAGCCAGGCCTGGAGTCAACAGGTCAGAGGTTTTCAGAGGACCAGAAAGACAACATGGATGAGGAGAGGAGGAGGAGGAGAATCCTTGATTCAGTAATTACAGCGGGGAAACCTCGGTCACATGACTCCAGCTGTCTGGCGGTCCTGCTCCGTGCTGCGTTCTGAAAACACAACCGATGAGAGTAACGGATGCGAGAGCACGGAGCCGGACCGCAGCGGATCAGAGACGAACTGGACACAGATCTGGTGGAAGCCCTGCATTAGCAATTTTCTATGACTGTCCATATGTATGTTGTTCAATTGAACTTTCAAGATTATTATAAGCATACCTGCTATTTTTTGAAAACAAGCAGCAGCCTTTTTTTTGGCCAATCTTTGAAAGAAGTTCTCTGACAGCCTATTTTCTTGTTGACTTCTCCTAGGTTCTGGCATAAACGGCAGCCTGATAACGGTGGTGGTGATCCAAGATATGGCGAGGAAGACTGTGTCCACCTGGTAGACGGCAGGACACAAGTGAAAAACTGGAACGATATGGCATGTCACAGGACTCTGTATTGGATCTGTGAGAAGTAGCTCAGCATTGTGACCAAGTGTTGAAATGTTATGCTGGGGCCATCAGCACTGGAAGGAGAGGAAGAAGGGCTCAGCCTGTTTTTGTAATCAGCACAATGTAGACGTGTTATTTCCACATTTTCAGCTGAGGAGTCCGGAGATCTTTACAACATCATAGAAACAACTGCACACGTGTTAGCAAGCTAGTTAGAAAATGTTTCATGTTTAAAATCCAAAACATGTCGCTATAAAGAGAAAACCATGCTGCATTCCCATAAAGCATGAAATATGTACCGCTTTTATTCTCTAAACATTACTGTCTTTGATCAATCAGTGCTGTTGGTGTGTACTAATATCTGTTAAGTGTTTTATATTGAATAAATTCGCCTCTGGGTCCTCTAAAATAAATTCTATTGCTGGAGTTCCTTTTTCAAAGCAAATAACTTATAAGTTATTTACACAAAGGGAGAGACAGAAGCATTATTTTATGACCAATTGGTTATCATTTTTGGGCTGCACGGTGGTGCAGTAGGTAGCGCTGTTGCCTCACAGATAGAAGGTTCCTGGTTCCCCGGCCGGGCGGGTGCCTTTCTATGTGGAGTTTGCATGTTCTCCCCGTGCATGCGTGGGTTCTCTCCGGGTACTCCGGCTTCCTCCCACAATCCAAAAACATGCTCAGGTTGATTGATCACTCTAAATTGCCCGTAGGTGTGAGTGTGATACGTTGGCCACCTGTCCAGGGTGTACCCTGCCTTCCGCCCGAAGCCAGCTGGCATAGACTCCAGCCCCCCGTGACCCCTAACGGGATAAGCGGTCAAGATAATGGATGGATGGTTATCATTTTTGAGAACTGTTAAAGGTGACATATTCTGCTCTTTTTCATCAACATATATTGGTCTAAGAGGTCCCCAAAACATGTCTTTAAAGTTTATGCTCAAAAAAACACTTTGAAATTAGATTCTGGTCTGCCTGTAAACCCCTCTTTTTCAGCCCTGCTCAGAACAGTCTGTTTTCTGTGTCTGTGCCTTTAAATGAGAGTGAGCTCTCTGACCACGCCCCCTCAGGAAGTGGGTGTGCCCTCGGCTCTCCATCACGTTGATCTAATGTTTACATGTTGGCTGAATATACACGGCTGCTCACAGACCCGCGTTACTTCAACCCTCTGAATCTGATCCAGAATCTGATCCTGACGGAGAGGCGCCTGCAGCAGGACCTTTCTGAAGGATTGGTCACAGATTTAGTGTTTCTTGTTGTTTTATTTGTCAGTATGTCGACGTGTGTCTTGGTACACAGCTATGAACATGTAGCTATGTGGCTATGCTAACTAGCGCTAGCACTTATCCATGATAAATAAAAATCATCCACTAGATCTTCAAATCTGCAGACGTGGGGAGTAAAACCAACCTTTGTGTTTATTAAGACAGCCTACAACTAGCATGCCTCCCTCCTAAACTCCTCACTCTGCCTGGTTGAGTTCTGCATTTCCAATATGGCTGCCGCCATGGATTGGCTTGAAAACAGCGCTCAGGAACAGATGGGTGACGTCACGGATACTGCGTCCATATTTTATTCAGTCTATGATCGCCCCCCATCAGTAAGAAGTATAGAAGTAAAATACTTCTCCTTCACCTTTATTGTGTAGCCCTCTTATGACTTCACCTTGGTGAGCTCCACCACAAGTCTCACAAATGCTTTTAGTTTTTTTGGATAACATTATAAACTCAGATTCATCATGGGGACTCTTTCCACGTTTCAACAGCTGACACTTTCGTTTGAAAGTCAACAGATTTCAGGGTCAGCCTTTAAACCAAAAACACCCTGCTTCCCACAATGCAAAGTGTGATCAACACGCATTGGGGGAAAGGAGGCTGTGACTTAAGGACAGCCCTGGGATTGTGTGTGCTTTGAATACGAGCCATAGGTGTGAAAGCAGCCTCATGTTTTTGCCACAGTGTCAACAGTGACAGAAGTGAGATGTGTCAGTGAAAGACTTTTAAATCTAAACACTCACCCTCCTGTGAACTTTACTCGCCCACACCTCTGATGCTGTGAAACTTGTAGCTTCCTCACTAGTTCAGTGAATCATGAACTTGAAACCAGAAGAGGTTTTCAGCATTCACACTCAGTCCACACTGCAGAGCGGACCCTCCTGAGGGAACATTTGGCATCCTGGTGAGCGATGGAGGACATCTACATCAATGTTGACTATGAGAAACCTGACGACAAGAGATGTTCAACATATCAGACAGGTGAGAGTCTGCCGTCTGAAACATTTATGATTATCTGTCCTATTTTCTTTAAAGTGGTCCTCTCTGTGTTTCAGGTCCGAGGAGCTCACAGAGGAGATTTCACGGAGCTGTTGTTTTGTTTCTGGCACTGCTGAGTGTTCTCCTGCTGGCTACGCTCATCGGCCTCAGCGTCCACTGTGAGTCAGTTTGTCATAATGTCATGCAGAAACTTACTGTACTGAAGTGTTGTTAACAGTCCCTGGCTTTTCTAGCTTCTGTCTCAACATTTTACTTAACTGCCTAACTTAACTGCTGCTTCCTTAATTCCTTTTCTCCAAGCAGACAAATACACGTAGTCAAAGATCATGAAAGCCCACTGTGCTCTATTTTAAATCCATTGCAATGTTTTTATAGTCATGTTTGTCTTCCGTGGTAAAAATGATGATCAAGTGTTAAAGGGAGTGAAACATGAAAAAAAGAGGAAGGACTTTTTCTTCTTATTTCTTTTCTAGGAATAAAAGATGAAGTTGAAATTGAAGTCTACTTCCAGAAAGATATATTTAGAAAAGTATTTGATTTTTAAACTGAAGTGCATTTTGCATGCAAGCTTTACATCATTTGCTGGTGTGAGTGGTAATGTTAACCTTTGGTGGGTATCACAGGAAAAGATAAGCAGAAGGTGCTACTTTAGAGAGACCCACCGCAGTGTCAGCAACACTTCACTTCCCTTTTTGAGTTGCAATTTTTAAGATATCTCAGAGCTTTATAAGCCAGGGGAAAATCTAAATCAGCAAATATTTAGACTGAAAAACAAACTCAAATCAGTATTACTTTGTGAAACATGTATCTTTGATGTATTTCAGGCCACATCTCAGCTTGTAATTCATCTGCAGAGTGCTCCACCATCAGAGCCAATCTTACCGAGCATCTGTCCGTCCTGACTGAACAGAGAGACCTGCTGAACACCAGCCTCGCTGAAATGACTAAAGAGCTTCAGTGTTTGAGTGAGTACTCTGCACACAGTACAACAGTGTGGTTTCTTTTTATCATGACATGTTTTGACCACAAACTCTCTGCAGTCTTCCTCAGATGAGTCATGTCATGTTGATGTGATGTTGGTCAGTCAGCTGATTTATAGAGGTTTGGTCAATAGACTGAATAATAAATGGATGTAGTCTCCGTCAGACCTTCTCTCTTGCAGTCGTCTTACGACCAAATTCCACCAGATCCGTGTCAGGTCTGTCTCTGATCCGTCATGGCAACAGATCTGATAGGTTTCTATTCTAGTCAATGTGTTAACTGAAACAAAGAAATAGAAAAACAATATATGTTTATGCAAAAAAGTCGCCCGTCAGTAACATGAATAACAGCATTGTGAAAACTTTGCATTAACAAGAATACATTTATAGGCATGATTGCGCTTTTATTTACACATCAATGACACAGCACAGGGGGCAGTTTGGGGTTAAGTGTCTTACCCCAGACCTTCTTAATGAGAGGTGACTGACTCTACCACTGAGTCACAGCCGCCCCAATCATTCTCAGAAACCAGAATACATTCATGAAGATGAAGTACAACAAATTAATAATACCACCTCATGTATTTACACTTCTCTCTTTACGACCAAATTCCACCAGATCCATGTCAGGTCGGTCTCTGATCCGTCACAGCACCAGATCTGATAGGTTTCTATTCTAGTCAATGTGTTAACTTCCACTGGGTCCACTCCGTTGTGTCCCGGCTGCGTCTCTGATCCGTCAGATCGGAGCCCTCTGGATCAGATACACATGATTTGTACCGGATGCCGGAGCACGACGCATCAATCTCAACAGAGCAGATGGAGCGGGACAGGAAGTCAGGTTTCACCAAAACAAAATGAAAACATCCGGTTAATTTTCAGAATAAAACACTCTGTGTTATCACCAGATCGTATTTCACTTAACTACAACAACAAACCAAAGTCATGATGAGTGGAGCCAGGCCTGGAGTCAACAGGTCAGAGGTTTTCAGAGGACCAGAAAGACAACATGGATGAGGAGAGGAGGAGGAGGAGGAGAATCCTTGATTCAGGGATCAACCCGGGAAAACCTCGGCCACATGACTCAGATACTGCCGGACATGGATCTGGTGGAAGTTCGACTTCAGAGGTGTTTTTCTGATGAAAAATCTCATCATGCTGTCTTAAAACAGTCAAATGTATCACTCAAGTTGAATTTCTGAAAAAATACCTTTAAGACCTAACCCCTCTGAATGGATACACATAATACAAATTAGAATATCAGAACAGTCAATCTTGCAGCTGATGGTCTTGTTTACTATTTTAGGTCACATAAAGTCATCACTGTAAACATCACTCTGTTTCATAACCAGCTGAAAACTCTTCAAAGAGGCTTTAAATAGGATATAAATAGTTGGAGGTTTTTCAGAGGACCAGAAAGACAACATGGATGAGGAGAGGAGGAGGAGGAGAATCCTTGATTCAAATATAGGGGAAAGACCTCCAACCCAGCCTTTCACCGGCCGAGATAAATTCTAATAACCACCTGATCACCGCCCAGGATTGAACACACCTACAGCATAATGAAAGAGAGACAGCAGCACACATCGAGGCACAAATAACACAGACTCTAATAAAAGCATTTAATTGTATAACCCTCCGAGTAATTGGATTAAAACTACGACAAATTAAAACATATAATTCTCATTTTTGATGTTAATATGTCTCTGCGTTCTGACTGTTCGGTTCACTGAGTCTTGTCTTTTGTTTGCTGTTTTTCTTGACAGAGAAAACGTGTCCTTCTGGATGGAAGATGTTCAGTTGTTCCTGTTATCTCTTCTCCACTCAGAAAAAGTCCTGGGAAGAAAGCAGAGAAAGCTGCAGAGCCGAAGGAGCAGATCTGGTGGTCATAGAAAGTTTTGAAGAACAGGTGATGTGTATAAATCAGAGTAGGATGACCTAAAAATGAGAAGAACGCTCCTGAGTTCATCCACAGGGGTCACCAGAATCAACACAGTTTGAAAACTCCTCAGAGTAACTTTGAAACTAAAATATAAATACAAGCTCTTTACATTCAACAGGAATTCCTGACTGACAACATCAAGGATAACTCTTGGATTGGTTTGAGTGACAGAGACAATGAGGGGGCCTGGAAATGGACGGATGACACTCCACTGACTCAGAAGTAAATTCAGACACATACAAGTGTTCACATGCATGCAGTGGTGTATAAAGTACTTGAAAGCCATACTTGAGTAAAAGTAAAGATATCTTGAAATCTACTCAAGTAAAAGTGAAAGTCACCAATTAAAAAAATACTTGAGTTAAAGTTTTAAAGTAGCTCAAATTAAATGTACTTAAAGCTCCTGTGAGGAGTTTTTCAGTGGTCATGAAATGGACTGAAATGAACAGTGATGCCTCATTATGACCTAGAAAAGCAAACAAAATTATTAGAAAAGGTATTGATAATTTCTGTTTTGTTATTTTAAAGCCTGAAATCGCTGTGAGAGGGTAGGTGTCAAATGAGGTAATTGACAGCATGTCAATAAAAACCCTTTTTCTGCAGTAAATATTCTTAATGAATGAAATAGTTGACTGTTAGTTGAAAGCAGGAGGAGATAACATAATTTATACATATACAGGACAAAATAAGCAAGATCGCTTAGTCCACAGGGGGGCGCCAAAGTCAACACAAACAGAAAGTTCCTCACAGGAGCTTTAAGTATCAAAAGTAAAAGTACAAAGAAACAAAACAGCTAGAAATCACAAGCTTTATTAAGTTTAATTCTCCCTCCCTCCTTCTCCTCTTGCTCCCTCTCTCCCTCCCTCCCTTAATTAAAGTCCAGATTTGCGGTTCATCTCAGAGTTCAGCCGTTCTCTTCGTGGACTGAAGACAAGCCCTGCAATAAGGGGCGGAGCCACACAGTTTTGACCTGGGTGGCCAAACTGGGGCACTGACATTAAACATTAGGGGCTTACCCCAAACCTAGGAGGGTAACTTCCAATAATCACATCTACTTTAACTTCTTTTTATAGGTAGGATTAGACCCTACCTGACAGAACACGCAACACAGCTTCTGGTTCAAGCTCTTGTAATGTCACGCATTGACTACTGCAACTCTCTACTGGCAGGCCTCCCTGCATTCACAGTTAAACCTCTGCAAATGATCCAGAACGCAGCAGCAGCACGTCTGGTCTTCAACCAGCCTAAGACAGCTCATGTCACTCCCCTGCTCATCTCACTACACTGGCTTCTAGTTGCAGCTCGCATCAGATACAAAACCCTAATCATGACTTACAAAGCAGGAACCAAAACCGCTCCAGTTTACCTGGAACCCCTCATCCAGGTCTACTGCCCTTCTCGCCCGCTACGCTCAGCCTCTGAAAAGCGCCTAGTGCTTCCAGCACACAAGGCCTCAAAATCACCAGCTGGACTCTTCTCTTCTGTTGCCCCTAAATGGTGGAATGACTTGGCCAACTCCATTCGATCTGCAGAGTCCCTCTCTACTTTCAAAAGACAGCTAAAGACCCAGCTCTTTAGGAAGCACTATGCACTTAGCTACTGTTCTCCACTGTTGTCCCCAGTGGCAGATCATGTCTTCCAGCTACAGTTGACTCACACTGTCCTGCTCTACTCTGGGAATCTGTGTTCAGGTCTTGAGGGACCCAGCACTTGGTACTTTGGTCATTATTGTGGTGAGGTTAATTGTTGATGATGATAATGGAAGGTCTTAAATTGGTTGGTTGCTTCATTGTAGATGTTCCTTATTTCGGGAAAAAAAAAAAAGAATTCCTTATTTCCTTTTGTGCATTGCCTTTACACTGCTTGGCAGTACCTGCACCTAAAGTGACTTGAAGCACTTTGTTCCTCTTACTGATCTTATTTCCTCTTGTCTAGATCTTTGCTTGTGTTGCTCTTGTTCTCGGATGTATGTCGCTTTGGATAAATTACATTGTAACATTGTAAAACAATTTAACAAATGTTACATTTTTGAAGATTTCTAATGTTAAAAATGTAACTCAGGGCGCTGGTGGCCTAGCGGTCTAAGCGCCCCACGTACAGAGGCTAAAGTCCTCGTCACAAGGGTCGCTGATTCCCGACCAACCAACCACTTCCTGTATGTCTTCCCCCACTCTCTACTCCCCACATTTCCTGTCTCTCTTCAGCTGTCCTATATAATAAAGCCAAAAAGCCCAAAAAATATAACTTTGAAAATGTAACTCAACAGAGTGTCAACATTTCAATCAGGAGAGACACCATTTGAATATTGAAGGTTATTTATTACTGAATGAATGATGAAACTTGACAGAAATCTTTGGCGTAAGGACTCTATGAGGATGATTTTGTGAGCGTAGGATGCGTGAATTTGGCAGCTGAAGAAATCCCCCTAGAGTCCAGACTCTGGTGGTGGTGGTTGATGATCCTAGGAATTGAAGACTTGCAGAGACCAGGTGGAGGTGGAGGGGTGCGCACCATCAATGCAAGAAGGAACTAGCAGGAGAGAGAGACACATTTAAAAAGACAGCAGATAGTTGATAGGCTGACGATAAGGGCGTGCCACTGAGCTGTTGGATGACGCCGCTGCTGATTAACCAATGACAGCTCTGGAGCGTGCAGCTGGAAGCGGGTGAGCTACTGAACGAGGGAGAGGAGAGTTAAACTGCTGTGATTGCTTTATAGTCTTCCTGTCTGAACTTTCACTAGAGCTACATTTGAATCTGCTGAACTCTTTAAGGACTCAAAATGAAGATGATTGTCCAAAGTCACAGCATCAACAAGAATAATATTAAAATCCACAGAAACTACTGTCTCTGTCTCTGCAGCGCACTGAAACACATTAGCTGATTTGAATTGAAGTAATGCTTTCCCCAGTCTGCCACTGCCTGCAATGCTAAATATTCATTGACAGGCTGCAGAGGCAGGTAGAGGTGTGTTCAGCTTCACAGATTTCAGTATTGACAATATGGTATCCATACTTATTACTGCCTTGAGTTCATTCACTGACCCACAATGTAGGTTTTTGGATTGACAGGGAATTTTGGAACGCCATATTTCTGTGTTTTTCTGCAAACACAGGAGGCATCTTTCATCCCGACTAAAGTGACAGGTTTTTTAGATATGGCCACGGGTGTCCGTCTTCTCTTGAAGCACAACTAGCAGGTGGAGGTGTGGCGGTATCCCCACTATCACCAGTGGACGAGGCCGCTTCCATCATGCTGTTGAAACTGATGTATATTCGCAGGCTGTGTGGTCTCGCTGAGATGAGCCTCAAGAGACAATTATTTTCACATGTTATTTTGTAACGTGTGAAAATATAAATGTAGTGGAGTAAAGGTGAAAGTTGCAAAAAATATAGAAACTCAAGTAAAGTATAGACACTCCCAAAACCTACTTAAGTACTGTAACAAAGTACTTTTACTTTGTTCCTTTACACCACTGCATGCATGACCAGGTGAAACAAAAGGAACCACGTTTTACTCTACATGCAGTATCACTGGAAAAACAAATATGAAGATTGACTCTTGTTAATCTCTTCTAGGTTCTGGAGGCATGAGCAGCCTGATAACGGTGGAGGAGATCCACAATGGGGGGAGGAAGACTGTGTGCATATCAGATCGAATTCAAAAACAGATGAAAACTGGAATGATCTGAAATGTGATAACTCCATGCTGTGGATCTGTGAGAAATAGTGCAGGGGGAAGAAGAAGGACTGAGGTGCTATTTAAAGAGTTAAAATATAGAAATGTTTTGTCAAATCTTAAAGCCCTGAGTAAAGTTATCTCTGGTGTGATCTTCACACGCACTGTGTCATCAGCATAATAAGATCACACGGTCAGCGTTTCTCCAGGGTGTGACCGCTGGGAGAAGTTCTCACATTGAAACCAAACATAAAGTAGCAACACCAAGTCAAAGGGACAGTTTGGGTTTTTATGAAGCAGAGATGTTTGAGATACTTGTGAATAATAAGTTCACCATGCACAGAAGGTCACAGTCAGCATGGTCTTGGTTTGGAGAAGCTGGCTGGAGTCGGGTCAAGGTCAGGAGAAACACCAACTTTAGTGATTAAACACAGTCCTTCATGTAGAACTGCCTTTCAGATGAAGTGTACGCTTAATTCATGGATATCTTCACTGCTTCATTGTGACATTACACACCCTTTGCCTTTAACACTGTTTCTACTCAACAATAAAACAGCCCTGTATACCTACGCTTCATGTGCAGTGTATTATGTCGCAATGACAGCTGTTTGGGTCACTGACAGAGCACACTGTAACTTCCCTTTACTAAAGATATCACAGTCTGTTTTCTGCTCATCTTTTTTTAGACGTAAAGAGTCCAGATCAACTTAGAGTTCACTCTGAGATTTGTTAAGTGATAACTGCCTGAGTTAGAAAGAACTGGCTCTGATAAATGGCACATTTCTCTTTGGATGATTTTGCTAAAATAACATCAGATAACACAGATTATATTGAATTTGTTCATAATCTCATGCAAACATTACATTATAGACACTGGACAAGAGATGATGAAGAAGAAGCAGGAAATGGCTTCAGCTTTAATTGTCCTGTATTACTAACTAAGAGAAGTCTACATGGAAACAAGGAAATGCAAAAAAATATGTATACACAAAAAATGATTGAGAGATGACTGACCGGGCCACAGCCGCCCTAATGTCATTCTCTACAACAGAAACCAGAAATATCAAAATAAATGAATACATTTATGAAGATGAAGTAACACTGGTATTTCACATGCATTCTTTTTCTGATCAGTACAACAAATTAATAACACCAGCTCATGTATTTACACTTCTCTCCTCAGAGTCACTCACACTTACAGTTGTAAATTATTCAGGAACTGTTTTTAAAAAGTACTAAATTCATGGATTCTGATGGTAAGACTTCACATCAGTTCTTTCAGTGGACCTCAGTGAGTCACTGCCACCTACTGGCCAGATAAGGTAAGTGTACAAGACATTTCTCAAAATCAAGATGGCCGACCAAAATTTAGAAATGCAATGCAGCTCAGGGACAGAGTCAGTTCCTTCTATTCTAGAAAGACCTCACAGGGATGTTTTGTAACTTTAAACATTAACAAGTCTTTGGAGAAGGTCCTGATCAATCACCTGTACAATAGACTGGATGTGATGTGTTTCTGTCTGTTTCAATTATAGTGAGTATTAAAAACACAAACACTTGTTTGGTATTGCTGAAAAACATTTTGTGATTAACAGTCTGTGAGGTCATTTTGAGATTGCAGAGGGAGGAAAATATTTCATAATTAATGAATCATTAAGTATATTCAGATCGTCTGAAGACGTATTTTCTTCATTTAAATCAGCATTGTCCAGGAGATCTCTCTTTTGATCCAGCGATTCCTGACTGTCTGCCTCTCCAGTTCTTCTTGTATTACGTTGTCTCTCAGGTGGATTGTCTTGAGGATGGCCTTGTGGTTGGTCTAGAGGATGGTCTTGTGGATTGTCTTGTGGATGGTCTTGTGGATTGTCTTGAGGCAGGTATTTGGAGTGGAAATCAGAGGCTGAAATACTCCACCAGGTGTCCAAAGCTTTTACGTCACCGTTGTTTCCTTCTCCACTGTTGTTCGGTTCCAGCTCATGGAGAGTGATCTCTTGAAGGAGAGGCTCACAGATTGCCTTTGCTCTTTTTTTTGCGATTTCTGATAGCTCGTCTTTCAAATGGCTTCTCACGTGCTCTTCCAAAAGATCTTCATAGACCACTCTGTAGTGAGGAGGAGGCTTCAGTTTGGAACGGCAGCTTCCACAGCATGTCTCATTTCTGACACAACAGCTGTGAATGTTTTCACCAATGAACAAAACAAGAACAAAACAGAAGATGGCGATGAGGCCGTAGACCTGGAAAACAATCACAAAGGTAGAAGATCAAACTCCAGATTATTTCAATTCACAATTTAAATGCTCTTTTTAAGAACTGTTTTGAACAGTGAATAATATCAGCTCAGAATCCAACATCTTTTCTTTCCTTCCTTCATTTTTTTTTTACCTTGTTTATGTTTACATCATTATCAGAGTTAGAGGTGGGATCTAACACATCAAATAGAGGTAAGATGAAGGTTGCTTACTTCATACTGCAGTGAAATAGGAAGTTAAATAAATATTATCCCAAATCTGGAATTTGAGGTATAACCAGCTAATGTAACACCACAATTTTCCAGTTTGGGATCCATCCCTCCATTGGTCTGTCCATCTGCCTTCAGTCTATCCATTTATCTATAAATACATATATCCAGTTGAAAAGGGAGAAATGATGATGAATCAGAACAACTCAGATTCCCTCGAGGTAGAGCCAGTGATTTGACTTTATATCCAGAAAACACCCAAACTCACTGATTAGCTAATAGAAGACGATAAGGGCCACTGAGAAAAATATATGTTTTATGGAGCTTGAGCCATAAAAATAAGAAAATGACTCTTAAGTCAGAAGTCTGACTTTTAAAATCATTTGAACTTAACCTCTGCAATCTTTCACATTTCATGTTTCATTAATCCTACTTAAGGAACTTAAGCATGATCACAAATCTAGGCACGCACACAAAGAGACTTTTCTTTTCTTGTTTCACTTTTTGATGCATCTGAGATACTTTGGTGTTTTCATATCTTCTTCCAATATCAACTTTATTTCCCATTCATCCCTGTTGTATGTTAAAGTGCTGTGTCCTGTTACTTACCAGTGATTCAGTCTTATAACCAGCTTTAATGAGGCGCTCCTCGTAGGTCAGACTCTCCTTGCAAGGAATTCCAGTTTGAGAGGCGTTCAGGTTTGTCTTCAGGCACAGGTACCAGTCTCCATCAAACAGAATCACGGTGAACCATGAAACCCCCAAACTGATGTAGTCCAGGAAAAACTTTAACAGAATGCAGAGAGAATTGCTGCTACGCCTACGTAGACAACACCATCCTGGAAAAATCCTCATCTGGTGGATGGGCTCAGTGATGTAAACGAACCAGGCAAGAATCCCAGGAGGAAAAATGATGAACAGGACATCATTCCGATGTACACCTGGTCTGCACGAGCACACAAAATCCCTTTCTAATATGTACTGCAGTATGAAGAGGAGGGCCACCAGCAGGAACGTACTCACAGGATGAGTGAAAAGTGTCCTGGGTATTTGAGGGAAACCACTAATGAGACGAGGCATGTTGGCCGAAGATATCAGAAATCAAACCAAATATATCTGTTGGAGTGTTTGAAAAGCTGCTCCAGTTCTTTCTCTGACTTTAAAAAGATCCTGTCTACACAGGAGATGAAGGTCTCTCATCAAGAAACTGAGTTAAGAGGTTTCAAAGTTTCCCCCGGAAATGGAACTTAAACAGAGTGCGACTGTTAAACCACATTATGCAAACCCACATCCTGTTGAACCTTCGTCACCTTTGTCGTGAACAATACTTTATTAAATGCTCTGTGTAATGCTCTGTAAACAGTGTGACCTCTGGATGCACTTCCAGTAGATACACTGTAAATAAAGTGCACACAGATTCCCTTTTGTGAATAAAAATGTCATACAGTACCCTATTGGTCAGTTGACCTCATTTTATTTTTGGTTGTTATTCAAGTTTTTTGACTCAAGTGTAATACTAATGCCAGAACCAGGCTTATGCAACTACCATATATTACACAGATTGCCAAAGGGAGCTGGAAAACTGAAGCCCTTAAAAACATATTTATTTATTTTTTGCACAAGTGCCCCATTGAATACTGCAAGTCAAAGGGACAGTTTGGGTTTTTATGAAGCAGAGATGTTTGAGATACTTGTGAATAATAAGTTCACCATGCACAGAAGGTCACAGTCAGCATGGTCTTGGTTTGGAGAAGCTGGCTGGAGTCGGGTCAAGGTCAGGAGAAACACCAACTTTAGTGATTAAACACAGTCCTTCATGTAGAACTGCCTTTCAGATGAAGTGTACGCTTAATTCATGGATATCTTCACTGCTTCATTGTGACATTACACACCCTTTGCCTTTAACACTGTTTCTACTCAACAATAAAACAGCCCTGTATACCTACGCTTCATGTGCAGTGTATTATGTCGCAATGACAGCTGTTTGGGTCACTGACAGAGCACACTGTAACTTCCCTTTACTAAAGATATCACAGTCTGTTTTCTGCTCATCTTTTTTTAGATGTAAAGAGTCCAGATCAACTTAGAGATCACTCTGAGATTTGTTGAGTGATAACTGCCTGAGTTAGAAAGAACTGGCTCTGATAAATGGCACATTTCTCTCTGGAAGATTTTGCTAAAACAACATCAGATAACACAGATTATATTGAATTTGTTCATAATCTCATGCAAACATTACATTATAGACACTGGACAAGAGAAGAAGAAGAAGAAGAGGAAGCAGGAAATGGCTTCAGCTTTAATTGTCCTGTATTACTTACTAAGAGAAGTCTACATGGAAACAAAGAAATGGAAAAAGCATGTTTTATTCAAATCATTTATTTGATTGTGAAAACTTTGCATTAACAAGAATACGGTTCTAGGCATGATTGTGCTTCTATTTACACATGGATGGCACAGCACAGGGGGCAGTTTGGGGTTAAGTGTCTTACCCCGGACCTTCTTAATGAGAGATGACTGACTCTACCACTGAGCCACAGCCGCCCCAATCATTCTCAGAAACCAGAATACATTCATGAAGATGAAGTACAACAAATTAATAATACCACCTCATGAATTTACACTTCTCTCTGTACGACCAAATTCCACCAGATCCGTGTCCGGTCCGTCTCCGATCCGTCACAGCACAAGATCTGACAGGTTTCTATTCTAGTCAATGTGTTAACTTCCACTGGATCCGGATCAGATACACATTTGTACCGGATGCCGGAGCACGACGCATCAATCTCAACAGAGCAGATGTAGCGGGACAGGAAGTCACGTTTCACCAAAACCAAATGAAAACATCCGGTTAATTTTCAGAATAAAACACTCTGTGTTATCACCAGATCGTATTTCACTTAACTACAACAACAAACCAAAGTCATGATGAGCGGAGCCAGGCCTGGAGTCAACAGGTCAGAGGTTTTCAGAGGACCAGAAAGACAACATGGAGGAGCAGGAACCTCGGTCTCATGACTCCAGCTGTCCGGCAGTCCTGCTCAACATAACCGGTGGGTGTTGACGAACAAGAAAGCACGGAGCCTGACCACAGGAGATCAGAGACGGACCGGACACGGATCTGGTGGAAGTCCCTCGTCAGAACTCTGCAAACTCCCATGCATTGGAAATCACACAGCCTTAATTTTTGCTTGACTTTCTGCACCAGGTGGAAAGATAAATACTGTTAACAAAACCAAAACACATACAAGTTTTCAAGAAATACAATTGTAGGTACTTTGACAAATGTAAACACTTTCATAGGGTGGCCGATCTATAACAGCCCAAATCATCTGCACTGGCAGAAATGATGCACATACATACACACATGGAGAAGTCCAAGATAAATGCAACAGCAAATAAAAACATAAGATGCCAAATGACAAAACAACAGCATCAAGAGCAAACATGCTGTGAAATACAAATCTCTAAAACAGAGAACATGCAGAAGAAGAACAGTGATCTGTACAGTTGTAAATGATTCAGGAGCTGACACTAAATTCAAGTCAGTTGAATTCAGTGAGTCACTGCCACCTACTGGCCAGATCAGGTAAGTGTATAAGACTTTTCTCAAAATCAAGATGGCCGACCAAAGGTTAGAAATACAATGCAGCTCAGGGATAGAGTCAGTTCCTTCTATTCTGGAACCTTGCAGGGGATGTTTTTCATAACTTTGTAGTCTTTGGAGGAGGTCCTGATCAATGACCGGTCAACTAGACTGGATTCGATGTGTTTCTGGCTGTTTCAATCATAGTGAGTATTAAAAACACAAACACTTGTTTGGCATTGCTGAAAGACATTTTGTGATTAACAGTCTGTGAGGTCATTTTGAGATTGCAGAGGGAGGAAAATCTTTCATAATTAATACTGAGACATAATCAGATCACCTCAGGATGACTCGTTTATTCTCCATCTCAATTGTCATTTGTTCAGGAGATTACTCCTTTGCGGTCAGTGAGAGAAACACCTCCTGATTGCAGTCCATCCACGTGTAAATATTCTAGTGAATCGTCCTGTCTCAGGGTCTTTTGAGTGGAAATTAGAGGCTGAAATACTCCACCAGGAGTCCAAAGCTGTTACGTCACCGTTGTTTCCTTCTCCACTGTTGTTCAGTTCCAGCTCATGATGAGTGATCTCTTGAAGGAGAGGCCTACAGATTCTCCTTGCTCTTTCTTTTGCTATTTCTGATAGCTCGTCTTTCAAATGGCTTTTCACGTGCTCTTCCAAAAGATCTTCATAGACCACTCTGTAGTGAGGAAGAGGCTTCAGTTTGGAACAGCAGCTTTCACTGCATGTCTTATTTCTGACACAACAGCTGTGAATGTTTTCACCAATGGACCAAACGATAACAAAGGAACAGATGGCAAAAAGGCCGTAGTCCTGGAAAACAAACACAAAGGTGGAAGATGATTACTTACAAGTTCAAGGAACATCAAGAATTAAGAATTTTGTAATTCTAGTCAAGCTCCAGATTATTTCAATGCTCAATTTAAAAGCTGTTTAAAGAGTCGTCAAATAAAAGTAAGGTGAGGTTTTTTTTACTTAAACCTTCAGTAAGAAATGCAGTTAAATAATTTCCAAACCTCAATCCATCTAATTTAAAAGGAATACAGGATGATACATTTAAACAATTCAAAGTCCCTCGAGGTAGAGCCAGTGATTTCTTCTTATTGACTTTTTATCCAGAAAATACCCCAAACTCTTTATTTTGATGAGTAAAAAACTAAAAGGATGTTATCTGTTCACAAAAAAACTTGTTTTTCCTTCAGTTTGAATACAAATAACTGTGCTGCTGCATCTGATCATCTCTGCTAAATGTTTCATTGCTAATCCAAATAATAAAGGAGTTAAAGGGCATCCTTGTTTTGTACCTGTAAAATTGGGGTTAACTTAAAGGAGGACCCAAGTTCAAATTTTAAAATAAAAATTATTTAATAACAAAAACTGAGACAGACAAACTAAAATTTACTTTAATAGATCCACAGAAAAACAAGAGGACTAAGAACACAGGGAAGACAAACAATGATCCAACAATGCACAGGGGGAACAGAGGAACTAAACACAGAGTTATCAACACAGTTGTGGAACACAGGACACAGGGGAAACTAATGAGGGGAATCACAAAAGGACGGAAACACACAAGGACATGAAGTAAAACTAAACAGGAAACATCGATTCAGAACTACAAAATAAAACAATAAACACAAAACTAGACAAAGAAAACAAAACAAGAGACATGGATCACTAAACACACAAGAGAGACAAAGGATCACTAATACAGATAAACACGGGGAGAAACCAAGGCATGAAACACAAGGAAAAAACTAAACTAACCAAACCATGACAGATCCTTTACTCACGAAAAAGGAGAACACATCAGCCCTTTAGGTAAAACTGATGCTTGTGGTACAGAATATAACAATACATCCATCAAAAGCATATTCCTTTAAAATTTCAAATAACGAATAACTATTTTTAACTGAACCTCTGCAATTTGTTAAATTAAATGATCCATTAATCCTGCTAAGGGAACTTGAGCATGATTGTACATGTCAAATCTGGGCTCGCAAACAAAGAGCCAGATTGTATTTTCTTGTCACAATTTTTACTTTTTGATGCATCTGAGATACTTCGGTGTTTTCATATCTCCTTCCCCATTCATTCCTGTTGCATGTTTAAGTGCTGTGTCCTGTTACTTACCAGTGATGAAGTCTTATAATCAGCTTTAATGAGGCGCTCCTCGTAGGTCAGATTTTCCCTGCAAGGAATTCCAGTTTGAGAGGCGTTCAGGTTTGTCTGCAGGCACAGGTACCAGTCTCCATCAAACAGAACTGTGGTGAACCATAAAACCCCCATACTGATGTAGTCCAGGATAAATTTTAACAGACTGCAGAGACAACTGCTGCTACGCCTACGTCGACAACACCATCCTGGAAAAATCCTCCTCCGGTGGATGGGCTCAGTGATGTAGACCAACCCGGCAAGAACCACAGAAGGCAAAACGATGAACAGGACAGTATTCAGATGTACACCTGGTGTGCACGAGCACACAAAATCCATATCAAATATGTACTGCAGTATGAAGAAGAGGGCCACCAGCACGATCGTACTCACAGCACGAGTGAAAACTGCCACAAGACTTGGAGGAAAGTCATGAATAGAATGAGGCATTTTGGCCAAAGATATCAGAAATCAGACCAAATATATCGGTTGGAGTGTTTGAAAAGCTGCTCCGGTTCTTTCTCTGACTCTAGAAAGATCTTGTCTACACTGAAGATGAAGGTCTCTCATCAAGAAACTGAGTTAAGAGGTTTCAAAGTTTCACACGGAAATGGAAAGGAACCAGGGTGCCACTGTTAAACCATGCTGTTCAAGCCCTCAGACGAAAGAAAAAATGTACATGATACCCACATCCTGTTGAACCTTTGTCACAGGGATGATTGAAAATGAACAACCTTATCTCACCACAGATCATACAAACCAAAACTCTTCCTGTGGTGCCCATCTGTCCAAAGAATACAGCATAATTGCTACCTTTGTAGGGAATAAAACTGCTCTATTTAATGCTCTGTAAACAGTGCTCCCTCTGGATGCTCTTCCAGTAGGTAAATTGTAAATAAAGTGCACACAGATGCCTTTTTGTCAACATAAATGGTGCCCTATTAAAATGGATTCATAAAGGGGAGGCAGGGATTCCATAATGTACGGCGTGTTCTTAATATTCTGTATAACCAAAAGGGTGACAGGGATACAAATGATCTGCACTGGCAGAAATGATGCACATACATACACACATGCAGGAGTCCAAGACAAATGCAACAGCAAATAAAAACATAAGATGCCAAATGACAAAACAACAGCATCAAGAGCAAACATGCTGTGAAATACAAATCTCTAAAACAGAGAACATGCAGAAGAAGAACAGTGATCTGTACAGTTGTAAATGATTCAGGAGCTGACACTAAATTCAAGTCAGTTGAATTCAGTGAGTCACTGCAACTTACTGGCCAGATCAGGTAAGTGTATCAGACTTTTCTCAAAATCAAGATGGCCAACCAAAGGTTAGAAATGCAATGCAGCTCAGAGATAGAGTCAGTTCCTTCTATTCTGGAAAGACCTCACAGGGATGTTTTGTAACTTTAATCATTAACAAGGCTTTGGAGAAGGTCCTGATCAATCGCCTGTACAATAGACTGGATGTTATGGTATGTTATCTGTTTCTGTCTATGTTTCAATAATAGTGAGTATTAAAAACACAAACACTTGTTTGGCATTGCTGAGCAATGTATGTTTTGTGGATCACTTGAGGATAGTCTTGTGGATTTTCCTGAGGATTGTCCCGGGGATGATCTTGTGGATGTGGAGGCATTTTGGCTGAAGATATCAGAAATCAGACCAAATATATCTGTTGGAGTGTTTGAAAAGCTGCTCCGGTTCTTTCTCTGACTCTAGAAAGATCTTGTCTACACTGAAGATGAAGGTCTCTCATCAAGAAACTGAGTTAAGAGGTTTCAAAGTTTCACACGGAAATGGAAAGGAAACAGGGTGCCACTGTTAAACCATGCTGTTCAAGCCCTCAGACGAAAGAAAAAATGTACATGATACCCACATCCTGTTGAACCTTTGTCACAGTGATGATTGAAAATGAACAACCTTATCTCACCACAGATCATACAAACCAAAACTCTTCCTGTGGTGCCCATCTGTCCAAAGAATGCAGCATAATTGCTACCTTTGTAATGAATAAAACTGCTCTATTTAATGCTCTATAAACAGTGCTCCCTCTGGATGCTCTTCCAGTAGATAAATTGTAAATAAAGTGCACACAGATGCCTTTTTGTCAAAATAAATGGTGCCCTATTAAAATGGATTCATAAAGGGGAGGCAGGGATTCCATAATGTACGGCGTGTTCTTAATATTCTGTATAACCAAAAGGGTGAAAGGGATACGGCTCTTCTCTCGCTAGATGCAGAGAAGGCCTTCGATAGGATTACATGGACTTATCTTTTTGATGTTAATGCTCGGTTTGGGTTTGAAGACACTTTCTTGAATTGGATTAAATTGCTACATCTCAACCCTACTGCTGAGGTATTAACAAACAAGACTATATAAGAGGTTGCCCCCAAGGTTCACCTTTATCACTGCTTCTTTTTATTTTAGCTATTGAACCATTAGCAATAGCAATTAGAGCTGACAGACAACTACAAGGGATTAAAATTGGTAACAGGAATCATAGAATAGCTCTTTTGACAGACAAAATAATTTTGTTTCTAAAAAAAGTAGACACATCTATCCCAATATTGTTAGATTTGATTGGCCAGTTTGGTAAAATATCTGGTTCTAAGATAAATGCATTAAAATCATCACTTCTGTTGTTGAATGAAAGTGAGAAACAAGGTGTTGACCAACAGATGTTTACTTTTAAGGTCTCAAGTAACTTTACTTACTTGGGCATTAAAATAATACCTACTTTAGAAAAAATAGCGTCAATAGACTACAAACCTATAATGGATTCAATATTTAAATCAATAGGCAAGGCAAGGCAGCTTTATTTGTATAGTGCATTTCATACACGAGGGCAACTCAATGTGCTTTACATTAAAACATTAAAAGCATTGGAGACATTCAGACAGGCATAAAAGAACATAATTAAAATGAAAAATAAAATAAAACAGAAAAGAAAAGGAACATTAGAAATATGTTAAAAATAAAATTAAGTGAGATAAAATGAGCTAAGATAGGAAGGCAGTGTCAAATAAAAAGATCTTAGTCTTTGATTTAAAAGAGGTGAGAGTTGGAGCAGACCTACAGCTTTCAGGGAGTGTGTTCCAGATATGTGGTGCATAATGACTAAACGCTGCTTCACCATGTTTCGTTCTGACTATAGGGACTGAAAGCAGACCAGTACCTGATGACCTCAGAGGTCCAGATGGTTCATAAAGGAGCAGCAGATCAGCCTAAACCATACAGAGCTTTATAAACCATCAGCAGGATTTTAAAGTCTATTCTCTGACAGACAGGAAGCCAGTGTAGAGATCTAAGAACTGGAGTGATGTGGTCTACTTTTTTGGTCCTTGTTAGGACTCGAGCAGCAGCATTCTGTATGAGCTGCAGCCGTCTGATGGACTTTTTAGGGAGTCCTGTAGAGACCCCGTTACAGTAGTCTAGTCTGCTAAAGATAAATGCATGGAGGAGTTCTTCTGCATCCTGCTGAGACATAAGTCCTTTAATCCTTGATATATTCTTAAGGTGATAGTAGGCTGACTTTGTAATTCTCTTAATGTGGCTGCTGAAATTAAGGTCTGAGTCTATGACTACACCGAGGTTTCTGGCTTGGTTTGAACATTTCATCGTTGCAGATTGGAGCTGAGCAGTAACCTTTAACCTTTCTTCCTCCAAAAACAATCATTTCAGTTTTTTTTTTGTTTAACTGAAGAAAGTTCTGGCTCGTCCAGTCATTGATTTGTTCAATGCATTTACTCAGTGTTTGTATGGGACTATAATCCCCCGGTGATATGGTGATGTAAATGTGTGTGTCATCTGCATAGCTATGGTAATTTATAGAAAGATGGTTGCCTATCTCTATGATAGGAAGAATAAACACACTAAAAATGATCATACTACCTGAATTCTTATACCTTTTCAAAATATCCCTTTGGCACCACCAGATGGAATTGCTATGGTGTAAGAAATGTTCTAGAGTTCGCCTGTCTTTGTTGTATCTTTCTTTTGACACAGGGGGGGTGAAGTGTCCAAACCTTCATTGGTATTATCTGGCCGCACAACTGAGAACTATAATGTTCTATTTTACTAACAGAGATCCTCCGTCATGGATGGACATTGAGTCATGCTCAGTATGGATACCACTACATCTGTATTTATACTCAGCTGGGCTCAAATACCTAAGAGAACATACTGCCCACCCCATTGTGTTGAATATGGTTAATATAGGTATGAGGTAAAGAAACACATGAATACACCCAATTCCTTGTCTCAATTCATTCCAATTTAGGGTAACGTTTTGTTTAAGCCAGGCAAGCTTGATGCTGGATTTCAGCTATGGACAAAGAAAGGAATAAGTCAAATATCTGACCTCTACAAAGAAAATGTGCTTATGTCTTTTGAAGAAATTTCTCAAACGCATAACATTCCAAGGAAGCACTTTTTCAAGTACCTGCAACTAAGAAGTTTTATCTCCTCTGTGCAAAACCAATCATTACTTTTTCCTGCATTGTCATCTGTAGAAGAAATTGTTTCCAAGAATTGTAACATCAGTGTCTTGATTTCATCATTATACAACCTGCTTGCATCGGGCTCAAAGGAAACTTCATGTTACAAACTTGAGGCATGGAGGGCAGACTTGAAGGAGGATATTTCAGTTGATTGCTGGAACATAACCTGTGAGAAGGCTCAGACCTAAACAGCTAACACATACTTAAAATTACTTCAATGTAATTGGTTAATGCGGACCTATGTAACCCCGGTCAAATTGAATAAATATAACAGCACTATACCTGACGGTTGCTTTAAATGTAACGATGCTCAAGGAACTTTTATACATTGTATTTGGGAGTGTGACAGAGTTAGGAACTTCTGGGGGGAGATGATCAATAAAGCCAGTACTATTTTGTCAGCAAACATTCCAGCAGACTCCAAGATGATCTTGTTACACATGTATCTGACTGGTCTTAATTGAGAACCAAGCAATGTAAGCTTATTGATTTTGCTATACTGCAAGCAAAACGAACATTGGCCTTTAAATGGAAGAAAACTGATGCACCTACAATCGGTGCTTGGATTAGAAATATGGCACAATGTATGTCAATGGAGAGAATAATGTACACCTTGAAAAACAAATTAGAAGTTTATGAGGGAAACCATTCAATGATTATATTAAAAGTGGAGATATAGGAGGGCTTTTACAGGCTGAAAACCCAGAATGAGATACTTATAGGGACTTGTGGTAGATCCCAGAAAAAGGGTGAAGACACTGAGAACTGGTGTAACTTCAATTTTTGTATATGTGGATGTATATTTTACTTTATTCAAGGTACCTTTGAATTTAATAGAGATACTGTCTTGTGTGTTTAACAGACTTTGAGAGAGAGATGAATGTGAGTGGGAAGGGGTGTTTTGTTTGTTTGGGAGAAATTAACAAAAAATGACTTTTGTATTGTACAAAATGATAACGTAATATTTACGTCGGTGTAATGCACAATGTACATAGAAAAGTTAATAAAGATATTGTTTAAAAAAAAAAAAAAACAGAAACCAGAATACATTTACGAAGATGAATTAACACTGGCATATCACATGCATTCTTTGTCTGATAAGTACAACAAATATATAATACCAGCTCATGTATTTACACTTCTCTCCTCAGAGTCACTCACAGTCACAATTACAGTGTGAAATACAACCAGAACTCTGCAGACTCCCCCGCATTGGAAATCACACAGTCTTAATTTTTGCTTGACTTTCTGCACCAGGTGGAAAGATAAATACTGTTAACAAAACCAAAACACATACGAGTTTTCAAGAAATACAATTGTAGGTACTTTGACAAATTTAAACACTTTCATAGGGTGGCCGATCTATAACAGCCCAAATAATCTGCACTGGCAGAAATGATGCACATACATACACACATGGAGAAGTCCAAGACAAATGCAACAGCAAATAAAAACATAAGATGCCAAATGACAAAACAACAGCATCAAGAGCAAACACGCTGTGAAATACAAATCTCTAAAACAGAGAACATGCAGAAGAAGAACAGTGATCTGTACAGTTGTAAATGATTCAGGAGCTGACACTAAATTCAAGTCAGTTGAATTCAGTGAGTCACTGCCACCTACTGGCCAGATCAGGTAAGTGTATAAGACTTTTCTCAAAATCAAGATGGCCGACCAAAGGTTAGAAATACAATGCAGCTCAGGGATAGAGTCAGTTCCTTCTATTCTGGAACCTTGCAGGGGATGTTTTTCATAACTTTGTAGTCTTTGGAGGAGGTCCTGATCAATGACCGGTCAACTAGACTGGATTCGATGTGTTTCTGGCTGTTTCAATCATAGTGAGTATTAAAAACACAAACACTTGTTTGGCATTGCTGAAAGACATTTTGTGATTAACAGTCTGTGAGGTCATTTTTGGATTGCAGAGGGAGGGAAATCTTTCATAATTAATTATCAAAAGACATATTCAGACGGTCTGAAGACGTATTTTCTTAATTTGAATCAGCATTGTCCAGGAGATTTCTCCTTTGTTCCAGCAATTCCAGACTGTCTGCCTCTCGAATTCTTTCTGTATTAAATTGTGTCTCAGGTGGATTGTCTTGAAGATTATCTTGTGGATTGTCTTGAGGCAGGTCTTTTGGAGTGGAAATCAGAGGCTGAAATACTCCACCAGGTGTCCAAAGCTGTTACGTCACTGTTGTTTCCTTCTCCACTGTTGTTCGGTTTCAGCTCATGATAGATGATCTCTTGAATGAGAGGCCTACAGATTCTCCTTGCTCTTTCTTTTGCTATTTCTGATAGCTCGTCTTTCAAATGGCTTTTCACATGCTCTTCCAAAAGATCTTCATAGACCACTCTGTAGTGAGGAAGAGGCTTCAGTTTGGAACAGCAGAATCTGCTGAATGTCTTATTTCTGACACAACAGCTGTGAATGTTTTCACCAATGGACCAAACAATAACAAAAGAACAGAGGGCAATGAGGCCGTAGTCCTGGAAAACAAACACAAAGGTGGAAGATGATTACTTACAAGTTCAAGGAACATAAAGCTTTAGAATTTTGTAGTTCTAGTCAAGCTCCAGATTATTTCAATGCTCAATTTAAAAGCTGTTTAAAGAGACAGTTTGAACAGTGAATAATATCAGCCCAGCTGTTAGCTCCCCCATCGTCCAGTCCAGCAGCTCTTCTTTCTTTCCTTTCTTTTTTTACCTTTTTTATATAATTGCATTTATTATCAAAATTAGAAATAGAGTGGGATCTAACACGTCAAATAGAAATAAAGTTAAGCTTGTTTGCTTAAAACTTCAGTGAAATGAGCAGTTAAATAAATGTAATCCCAAACCCGGAATTTGAGGTAATATGACCAGCTTATGTAACACCAGAGGGGTTTACTACGAAGCCGAATTTGCGGTTATTGTAACTTCAGGCTTAACTCTGGATTTTCAGTACTACGAAGGTGGTTCCTGTTTTACCTGAGTAGATCACCATGGTTACTCATGTTGAACTCCTAACCTGCTCTGGGGCAGGTTATGCTCAGGATCAGAGATCAGCTCGCTCCATCACGGAGCTCTGTGAGCTGATCTGGAGGGGAGGGGGGAGAGATCACCAGGACACTTTGTCTACCTGTTTACAATTATTAGGGCCCGAGCACTGATAATGTGGCCCTCTTGAAGGCCCACTTGAAACCCTAAGGATTATTCTTTTTTTAAAAATTATTTTTAAAATCAGACCCGCCACTGGGAAAGATCTACATGCATGACATTTTTTTTCATATCTATCATGTCAAGACTAAAAAAAAGTCTATTATGGTCATGGTCTAAACCAAGCGGCAAACTCTGGTCTCAAACGATGAAACCAATGCGGAAGTGTTATAAACTGCAATACATAGAAAATCCTCTTGAGGCTGGCTGCAGAAACACCGGAAACCACATAGATATGAATGGGAAAAAGACGATCTTTGCAGCATTAATAAACATGTTTACAGCCTGGTTCAAAGAACGGCTTGGCCCTACAACACTAATCTCTCTAATGGCCCACACTGGACGGGGGGGGTGAATGTTTTTTCTAACGTGACGGTTAAGAAGATATTAAGATTATGAGTTTTGCCCAAATAAGGACATGACTGACGTGACTCCCGGTCGGGAACACACAGCCATTGGCTAAGAGACTCACACTACGTCACACTCTGCCTAGTTGAGTTCCGCATTACCAATATGGCTGCTGCCGTCGATTTGCTTCAAAACAGCTCTCAGGAACAGATGGGTGACGTCACGGATACTACGTCCATATTTTATACAGTCTATGGTCTAAACCCAATAGGAAGTGCACAAATTTTAGGTGAAGGCCAGATTTTGGCGATTTGCCGGTACGTATGTAGGGGAACCCCTCCTACAATTTTGCTCCGATCAAGTCCCAACCATGCACATTTTGAAGTAGACACATTGACGATTAAAAATTATCAGAAAAAAAATCACTAAGTCAATGAGTGTGGGTGTGGCAGAGGATCACAGTTGGAGGTTTTGCCAAAAACCTAAAACTTTTATAACACTCTTATGCAGTGTTGGATCAGGACCAGGGCGGTCATGCATGATAAGTGCCCCAGCCTGAACGTTTCTATATGCAAATATTCACCTATATGTTATAGCTCCCCCTACTGGCCACAAGAAGTCACGTCTTACTTTGTTGTGTATAGCTCATCCTCTTTTGTGTTTATATATTTCAAATGTGTTCAGAAACGGCCTTCACACCTTCATGAAGCATCACAGTTCAGACTGTGACCTGACGTTGAAGGGTGTGTCTGGTCACTGATGGCTTGCAATGAAACAGGAAATACTTATAGCTCCGTCATACAGTGTTCAATCTGTTTCAAATTACATACACATGATCAGGGTCCATTCCTCAACACACCAATGGGCTCATTTATCTACTACAGCCATAGCGCCACCACCAGGAAATACATGGTACTGACATTTATATACTATCTCCGATTTCTTCCAAATTTTGCAAATGTCACCATGGTCCCAGCCTGAACTCATTTACATAAACATTATGCCCAGATGAATCGCACCAGACCAATGTAAAAATCAAACCTACGCCCTTGCTGCTTGCAGACCAGCTAACGCTAGCTTAGTAATAACGTCTGTTTTCACAGCCTAATATTTAGTTTTGAGGCTTGAAAGTGAACTTTTGGGAGGTAGAGATGGTTTTATACGTCTGAATGAATGGAAGCCCTCATGTTACTTTCTTTTTTGCCCTCCAGGCTGCTGCGGGGGGGTCACGTGACTGAAAACTATGAATAGGGCACTGTATTACATTTTTCTTCACAAAAGGGCATCTGTGTGCACTTTACATTTACAGTTTATCTACTGGAAGTGCATCCAGAGCGAGCACTATTTATAGAGCATTACATAGAGCAGTTTTATTCCCTACAAAGGTGGCAGTTATGCTGCATTCCAGACACGTGGGCACCACAGGAAGATTTACTCTTTGAGGTTGTTTTTTCAATCATTCCCATGATGAAAATTCAAGAGGATGAGCGCATCATCTAGAGCTTTTCTTTCGTCTGAGGTCTGGCACAGCACAGTATTAAACAGTGGCACTCTGTTTACTTTCCATTTCAGGGAGAAACTTTGAAACCCCTTAACTCAGTTTCTGAATGTGAGACCTTCAGCGTAGACAGGATCTTTCTAGAGTCAGGGAAAGAACCGGAGCAGCTTTTCAAACACTCAAACCGATATATTTGGTCTGATTTCTGATAGCTTCGCCCAGCATGCCTCATCTTTTTCATGACTTTCCTCAAAAACTAGTGGCAGTTTTCACTCATGCTGTGAGTACGTTCCTGCTGTACAGTACATATTTAATATGGATTTTGTGTGCTCGTGCAGACCGGGTGTACATCTGAATACTGTACTGTTCATCGTTTTGCCTCCTGTGGTTCTTGCCTGGTTCTTCTCCATCACTGAGCCCATCCACAAGAGGAGGATTTTTTCACAATGGTGTTGTCTACGTAGCAGCAATATTCTCTGCAGTTTGTTAAAGTTTATCCTGGACTACATCAGTATGGGTAGTATAATGTTCAAATTAAAGGAATGATAGCACTTTTCATATGCAGGTAAATGAACGTCAGACTGATCAATAATACAGAAACAAGATGAGGATAAAACGTTTGTAAATCGGGTGAGATGTCAGCAGACAGGCTACCCATTGTAACAAAGGATCAAACATAGTCCTTATTAAATAACTGCCTAAATGTGAGATTACAAGATATCGACTAGTCTTGGTCTCGGTAAGCTCTGGTCTCGGGCATGTCTTGGTCCCGGACTCGATGCTAAAGGGATCGCTTTACAACATACCCTCGGATCTACGCTACTGTGATTGGCTGAATAGGAGGGAGACATCTGATTGGCCACAGACATTGCCCTGCTGAAAAAATGTATTTGTGAATCTGACCACGGCAGGAGAGTCTCAAAAATTCTACACACAAATGCAGTGAGGTTCACAAATTACAAACAGTTCATAAATGCAGACTGAACAGTTTGTATATAAATGTAACAAGATACAAACATATTGTCTATTTGTGCATTTCTATTACATATATATAAAACAATAAATATTTGTGTGTTAATCAGAAATACGTTTGTGCCCACACAGTCCTGAGAAATGCTCTGACCTGGAAAATAAGCTGTTTATGAACAGAGTTTTTTTTTATAGTCGTGGATGTTTATTTTCACTCAGATTTTTGTTGAAGCTTGATTACACATTACATTTTGATATTCTATATGAATTTTAAGTATTCCATTTTACGTTTTCAGAGGCTTTAAGCATGATCACAATCCTGGGCACCCATACAAAGAGCCAGATTTTCTTATCTTGTGAAAAGATTCACTTTTGATACATCTGAGATACTTTGGTATTTTCATTTTCCCCTTCCAATATCAACTTTATTTCCCATTCATCCCTGTTACATGTTAAAGTGCTGTGTCCTGTTACTTACCAGTGATAAAGTCTTATAACCAGCTTTAATGCGGCGCTCCTCGTAGGTCAGACTTTCCCTGCAAGGAATTCCAGTATGGTTTCTGTTCAGGTTTGTCTGCAGGCACAGGTACCAGTCTCCATCAAACAGAACCGCGGTGAACCATAAAACCCCCAAACTGATGTAGTCCTGGATAAACTTTAATAGACTGCAGAGAAAACTGCTGCTACGCCTACGTAGACAACACCATCCTGAAAAAATCCTCCTCTGGTGGATGGGCTCAGTGATGGAGACGAACCAGGCAAGAACCACAGGTGGCAAAATGATGAACAGTGCAGTATTCCGATGTACACCCGGTGTACACGAGCACACAAAATCCATATCAAATATGTACTGCAGTATGAAGAAGAGGGCCACCAGCAGGAACGTACTCACAGCATGAGTGAAAACTGCCACTAGTTTTTGAGGAAAGTCATTAAAAAGATGAGGCATGCTGGCCGAAGATATCAGAAATCAGACCAAATATATCGGTTTGAGTGTTTGAAAAGCTGCTCCAGTTCTTTCCCTGACTCTAGAAAGATCCTGTCGACACTGAAGGTCTCACATTCAGAAACTGAGTTAAGGGGTTTTAAAGTTTCTCCCTGAAATGGAAAGTAAACAGAGTGCCACTGTTTTATACCATGTTGTGCCAGACCTCAGACGAAAGAAAAACTCTAGATGATGCGCTCATCCTCTGGAATTTTCGTCATGGGGATGATTGAAAAAACAACCTCAAAGAGTAAGTCTTCCTGTGGTGCCCACGTGTCTGGAATGCAGCATAATTGCCATCTTTGTAGTAAAACTGCTCTATGTAATGCTCTATAGACAGTAGGGGTGAGCCCGACTAAGGATTTGCTTAGTCAAATCTGATTCATCAGATTTTGCCCATAGTGGATGAATAGTGGAATGTTTGTGGTTTTTCCTTATTGACCCAAAGTCTGCATGATGGTAACCGCATGACAATATTACACATAACCCTTTACAATTAAGAGACTCATAGCTTAAAGTAAAAGGGTCAACAGAATATTATAAGTATAAAACTTAGATTTTTTAAATCTATATTACAAAAACAACGAGGTGATGAAGGAGAGAAAACTCAAATAAGGCCACCATCAGTTAAACATGGAACAACGCTCCACTATAGAGAAAGGAATCAGGAGATATTTAAACAGTGTTCACACAGCAGAGAGCAGCACTGCAGAGGGTAGTTTGTCCAACTTAAGACTAAACATTTGTATAATGTTCAAAATCAAACCTGAACCAGCTAAAGGGTTTTTAAATCTCTTAACAGAACCTTTTAAAACAGTCTTTCATCGCGTCTTTGTCCGCTTGAGTCTTTTTCTGATGGTGTGGAGGTGGATGGGATGCTGTGGATTGTTTTTGAGGCTTCAGACAGCTTTGGGTATCCCTCCTTGTTCTTTTGGCCCCGTACAGTTTTTGTGTGGTCCGGTAATCCTTGATCTCACAGCCCTCTTCATGAAGCTGCTCCTCAGCTTCATCACTATTTTTTAGGATCAACTGAAGTTTTATTTCCTGACATTTTGAGCTGCCATGAACGTAGAAAGATTTAAAGGCCAGCTGAGGTACGTCTGCTCCACAGGTCCTGCTAAATGGGAGAGTCCACCTTTAATTACCAGGGGAGATTTTATGACAACTTTAAGGAGATTTAACACTTCAAGAGCTGTTCTCAGAATTACATTAAATACGTTTATATTTATATCAAAATAGGATATATGAGACACTATTTTTACAGGAAACAGGAAAATAATGTAAAATTAGACATTGAGCACCCCCATGGTTTGAATGGAATGATCCACGTTTCATATGCAAATATTCAACTATGAGATTGGCAGTCGACTAAGACTCGTTAGAACCAATCGTCCAATATTCGACTATTTGGGGTCACCCCTAGTTAACACACAATGAACTGAGAAAACTTCTTGCTGTCACAAGACTTAACAACAGTCCCTCTAGACCTTTGGGAATCAAGATATACCATCATATCACAAACGGTGGCTATAATAATTAGCAACATAAAACTCGTACAACCCCACCTCAAAAACAATAAAATATCTCTGTAAGAAACAGGAGCGGGCTTGTCTCCTCGTCATATAACTGAAAAACAACTGTCCGGCATTTTTTAGTGTTTAAAAGACGTAGTTAGCAGCAGAGTCCGCTCATTTCACCGCAGCCCATAGCAGTAAGAAGCCTCTTTTTGCCCTCCAGGGGGGGCGTTCCGTAAGTGTGTGACGTCACATGAAAACTATGAATTGGTCAGTTGCTGTCAAACTAATTTCAAGTGAATTGGATTTACGCTTTTCGTAAAATAAACGTTTTCAGCGACTCATGAAAGTTAGCTGAAAATGTGTCAATTAATTTTTTACTGTTTTCAAATTGCCTCACATCCTGTTGACATTTCACAAATTTAAAAAAATCATGCACCAGATTAGGGATTAAGTGAGGAAGAGAAGAGTGGATAATCCTGAAGAATACAAAGGGTCTCTGCACTAGTTGGTGCTTCGGCCCTAATAACAAACAGATTATATTGAATTTGTTCATAATCTCATGCAAACATTACAATATAGACACTGGACAAGAGATGATGAAGAAGAAGCAGGAAATGGCTTCAGCTTTAATTGTCCTGTATTACTAACTAAGAGAAGTCTACATGGAAACAAGGAAATGCAAAAAAGAAGTTGTACACAAAAAAAGCCCCGTCAGTAACACATGTAATGACATTGTGAAAACCTTGCATTAACAAGGAGACTTTTATGAGCATGATTGCACTTTTATTTACACATCGGACCCTCTGATTGAGAGATGACTGACCGGGCCACAGCCGCCCTAATGTCGTTCTCTACAACAGAAACCAGAAATATCAAAATAAATGAATACATTTATGGAGATGAAGTAACACTGGTATTTCACATGCATTCTTTTTCTGATCAGTACAACAAATTAATAACACCAGCTCATGTATTTACACTTCTCTCCTCAGAGTCACTCACACTTACAGTTGTAAATTATTCAGGAACTGTTTTTAAAAAGTACTAAATTCATGGATTCTCATGGTAAGACTTCACATCAGTTCTTTCAGTGGACCTCAGTGAGTCACTGCCACCTACTGGCCAGATCAGGTAAGTGTATCAGACATTTCTCAAAATCAAGATGGCCGACCAAAGGTTAAAAATGCAATGCAGCTCAGGGATAGAGTCAGTTCCTTCTATTCTGGAACCTTGCAGGGGATGTTTTTCATAACTTTGTAGTCTTTGGAGGAGGTCCTGATTAATGACCGGTCAACTAGACTGGATTCGATGTGTTTCTGGCTGTTTCAATCATAGTGAGTATTAAAAACACAAACACTTGTTTGGCATTGCTTAAAGACATTTTGTGATTAACAGTCTGTGAGGTCATTTTGAGATTGCAGAGGGAGGAAAGTCTTTTATAATAAATACTGAGACATAATCAGATCACCTCAGGATGACTCGTTTATTCTCCATCTCAATTGTCATTTGTTCAGGAGATTACTCCTTTGCTGTCAATGAGAGAAACACCTCCTGATTGCAGTCCATCCACGTGTAAATATTCTAGTGAATCGTCCTGTCTCAGGGTCTTTCGAGTGGAAATCAGAGGCTGAAATACTCCACCAGGAGTCCAAAGCTGTTTCGTCACTGTTGTTTCCTTCTCCACTGTTGTTCAGTTCCAGCTCATGATGAGTGATCTCTTGAAGGAACGGCTTACAGATTGCCTCTGCTCTTTTTTTTGCTATTTCTGATAGCTCGTCTTTCAAAAGGCTTCTCACGTGCTCTTCCAAAAGATCTTCATAGACCACTCTGTAGTGAGGAAGAGGCTTCAGTTTGGAACAGCAGATTCTGCTGAATGTCTTATTTCTGACACAACAGCTGTGAATGTTTTCACCAATGGACCAAACAATAACAAAAGAACAGAGGGCAATGAGGCCGTAGTCCTGGAAAACAAACACAAAGGTAGAAGATGATTACTTACAAGTTCAAGGAACATAAAGCTTTAGAATTTTGTAGTTCTAGTCAAGCTCTAGTCAAGGTGAGGGTTTTTTACTTAAACCTTCAGTAAGACGTGTAGTTAAATATCGACTAGGGGTTTCATTGCTAATCCAAATAATAAAGGAGTTAAAGGGCATCCTTGTTTTGTACCTTTACTCATGAAAAAGGAGAACACATCACCCCTTTAGGTAAAACTGATGCTTGTGGTGCAGAATATAACAATAAATCCATGAAAAGCATATTCCTTTAAAGTTTCAAATAATAAATAACTCTTTTTAACTGAACCTCTGCAATCTATTAAATTAAATGATCAATGAATCCTGCTAAGGGAACTTAAGCATGATTGTACATGTCAAATCTGGGCATGCATACAATGTGACAAGTTTCACTTTTTGATGCATCTGAGATACTTTGGTGTTTTCATATCTCCTTCCCCATTCATTCCTGTTACATGTTAAAGTGCTGTGTCCTGTTACTTACCAGTGATAAAGTCTTATAATCAGCTTTAATGAGGCGCTCCTCGTAGGTCAGATTTTCCCTGCAAGGAATTCCAGTATGGTTTCTGTTCAGGTTTGTCTGCAGGCACAGGTACCAGTCTCCATCAAACAGAACCGCAGTGAACCATAAAACCCCCAAACTGATGTAGTCCAGGATAAATTTTAATGGACTGCAGAGAAAACTGCTGCTACGCCTACGTAGACAACACCATCTTGACAAAATCCTCCTCTGGTGGATGGGCTCAGTGATGTAAACGAACCAGGCAAGAACCACAGGAGGCAGAACGATGAACAGTACAGTATTCCGATGTACACCCGGTGTACACGAGCACACAAAATCTATTCCAAATATGTACTGCAGTATGAAGAAGAGGGCCACCAGCAGGAACGTACTCACAGCATGAGTGAAAACTGTCACAAGTCTTTGAGGAAAGTCATGAATAAGATGAGGCATGCTGGCCGAAGATATCAGAAATCAGACCAAATATATCGGTTTGAGTGTTTGAAAAGTTGCTCCGGTTCTTTCCCTGACTCTAGAGAACTTCCGTCGACACTGAAGATGAAGGTCTCTCATCTAGAAACTAAGTTGAGAGGTTTTAAAGTTTCTCCCAGATGTGGAAAATGAACAATGCCTTGTTTTAAACCACACTGTGCCAGCCTCTTCCTTTCACTTCCTGAATAAAAAAAAATGATTTGGGGATTTTCAAGTAAACTTTTATCACGTGGACTGATTGTAAAGAGATCCTCATTTTGACCACAGATCACAGATACCATCATATAAGGAACAAGTTTCAAGTAAGGTTTATTTAAACATTCAACAAAAAGTACAGCCTATTGGCTCTACATATGTCAAGTATTATAAGATAACTTTAGTGCACAGACCTTATCATCATTTATCAAAACTTTACACATAACAGTTTTTCTTATTTCCATTTCTCCACATATACTGTATGTTGTTCCACAACATCAGGAGATGTTGTCAGGGGTGCTACCCAGTCGGGCCTGGAGTGGGAGAGTTATTTCAACCAGTCATCACCAGTAGGGTCCTGTTCCTGTTAAAGCCCCAACAGGTAGGAAACAACCAAAGCTGCACAGGGAGAATGCTCACAGGGTGATGGACTCATTAGCCTGTAGTTATTCCAAGCAGGAACCTCCAGCCACGAGAATTGAAGCCAATGCGGAACTGCAGTTCCTCAAGAGTCCACTTGAAGCTGGCACAGGAAGTATCGGAAACCACATACACACCAATTCAAAAAAGCCGATCTTTACAGCAGAAATAAACATGTTTACAGCCTGGTACAAAAAACAAGTGTAGTCTGGATAGCTCATTTCTTGATCGGCACACACTGTACGGGGGGTCAATTTCTTCATAACGCAGCGGTTTCAAAGATCATTATGAGAGGCACAGCCGACTTGATTGACAGGCGGGAACGCTGTAGCTGTTAGCGAGGATGCTCAAACCCCGCCTCTTTACGTCACACTAGCTTGACAGAAGTTTGGTTGAGTTCAACATTTCCAATATGGCGGCCGCCGACGATTGGCTTCAAAACAGCGCTTCAGAAACAGATGGGTGACGTCACGGTTTCTACGTCCATTTATTATACAGTCTATGAGTTATTCCCTAGAATTTCAAGAAGTTCCACCTATGAACTACATTTTAAAAATGTAGTTAAAATAAAGCCTTATTTCCCTTTTGCTGAGTTGGTAGTGTTTCAGATAGATTGGGGCTGTTTTTGAAACAGCCTGCTACATACTACCTACGAATGTAGTAGGCAGTGGGTACTGCCTACACTTATTTTTTGTACCAGGCTGTAAACATGTTTATTTCTGCTGTAAAGATTGGCTTTTTTGAATTGGTGTGTATGTGGTTTCTGGTACTTCCAGAGCCAGCCTCAAGCGGACTCTCGAGGAACTGCAGTTTATAGCACTTCCGCATTGGCTTCAATTCTCATGGCCGGAGGTTCCTGCTTGGAATAACTACAGGCTAATGAGTCCATCACCCTGTGAGCATTCTCCCTGTGCAGCTTTGGCTGTTTCCTACCTGTTGGGGCTTTAACAGGGACAGGACCCTACTGGTGATGACTGGTTGAAATAACTCTCCCACCCCAGGCCCGACTGGGTAGCACCCCTGACAGCTCACAGATATGGCATGGAACGTAAACACCACTACGCCCCGAGCTACGTGGAATATTGAAAACGAAGACCAGCTTGTGGTTTTATTCACACATATTCTTTTCCTTGTTTTTTGTTGTTTGCTAAAGCTCAGGCCAAGATGGCCGACTGACAGCATAGTTTGCCCTCCATGTTTCTTTATCTTCTGAACTCGCTTTGATAAATATGGGACATCAAACAGACCATTTTGCCTCATTGTCCCAGAGCTCCAATTTCCTCTTTTTTGCTTTTTCAGTCAGAAGAGCAAACAAAATGAGGATGTTCTCACAGAAAACCTGCAACCTTGCAACTTTGTGGCAATGCCTCTGCAAGGTTTTTGTTTGTGTTTAGAAACTGACATTTATAAACCACTTTGCATGTACCGTGTCACATGCAGACTTGAGGTTGGCCTATTATTATACTGTGGTCATGAAATGTGTCTGAGAGTTGCCTCAGTTCTCTTCTAGTAATGCCAGATTATTTACTGTGAAACCAGATTGTGTCAAGCCCTGCAAGAGCTGAGCACCGAATTACCTCTTTGATATATTTCAAATATCTGTATTGAGTTTTCATTACATATATATACAAAAATCAAAAACACAACCCCCCCCCTCCAAAATAAATAAATAAATAAAACAGAAAACACCAGGGTTGGGCAGAAATATTCCACATTGCCACAAATGGCACAGTAATGTGCAGAACAAGTAAGACAAACACCGGCAGTGGCAGAGACTGTAATACCTGATATAGTGCAATAGCCCTTCCCACTCTCCCATCCCCAGCTGTCCTGAAAAAATGAAGTCATAATATCTAAGAGTTAGTTTGCAGCACACCACACAGAGTCAGATCTTACATTTTATGCCAAGGGCCCGATCAAAACTCATGTCATGATGATTTAGATTGAGTGTTATGAAAGGAGGTTAAGAAAGGTTCCCATGTCTCATAGAATTTCCTCTTCAAGCTCCTCTTCTTTAAAAAATAATAATGTTTATTAAATTATATGTAATTCAAATACCTCCAAAAACTTCTATAAGATTGCAAATACCACATCACAGAACACATTTTCTTTAAATGCACCATGGCATTTTTTTTTACTTGAGCTAATGTAACCCAGGGTCTTTATCTTATGTAAAGTGATCGGGTTAAAGCTGCAGAACCAGAATCAGAAATACTTCTTGCATCCCTAGGGGGAATGTAGATGTTGCAGTTGCCCTTGTACAGAAAATAAGCATAACTATATAGCAAATATTAATTAGAAGAAGATGAGGTGTGGCAAAAAAAAGAGCAGCTGGAGTTTGTTGCCTCTGTGGTGGTTGTAACTGCTGTGAATCTTTATGTGTTTTGAACCCAACAGAAGTGTGAGCACACCTGCACTGTTATTAGGGCGAATTAGCTAGACTTTAGCCAGCGGCAACAACAACAACTACTTGTCCGCTGCTGTCCTACCTTATGCACATCTTACGCAAATAAGTTGAATTGTTTTATGAAATGTTTTAAATGCATGTAGTGTAAATATTGTGACATATAACTATTGTTAGTCTTGGGATGTTCGAGCAGGAACTTGTGCTGTGAAAAGTTGAAATTGTTCTCATTGTTGGTGCTGAAAATGCGGCGCTGTCCGTGGTGCTGAAGCAGAGCTGTTACTCAGAGATGCACAGTGCTGACAGCTGCTGCTCTTTAGTTCATTTTGACTGTTTATTGAGAATAATACAGTGTGCCTCAGACTCTGTACAGTTTTTATAGATTCTTTGACTTTTTTTGTCACTGTTTGTGCTCCGAGACACAATGAATTAAGCACTGGATATTATTTTAGATTCATGTTATTAAAGCTGGGGTTGGTAGTCAGATTTTAGATACACTTTTTGTTATACTAGTTAAATGATCTCTATGTCCTGATGGTAATCAATACATAATGTGTTCTTAAAAAAAGAGTGAAAAAAGCAGCTATCTTCAGCCGGAGCAAACCTGGGAAAACACCAACCAATCCCTGCCGTCAGGAGCCAAATGATGAAACCAATCAAATCCCATCCTGCCGTTCTGCCCGCCTCCTGCAGAGCGTACATTTCATGTTTGTGTTTTGAACTTTCACTATGAGAATGTTTTGGTGAGGACCAGTTTTGAATCAGTCACTATCATATGGTCGTGACTCAGCGGTGCTTGTGCATGTGAGTCGGGGCGTCGTTTTGGAGGAGCTCCGAGGGGAGGGGGGGAGGGGTTAGACGGAGTCCTGAGGAAGTGCTACATTCAAATTCATGCTAGTTTTCAATGACTACCAACCCTAGCTTTAACATTCATACAGTATAAAGCTGATTCCTTCCTGGCCTTAGACATCCTAAAATGAGTCTTCCTGTGTCAATAAGATACAGATGTCATAATTAGGTACACACTAAATAAAAATGCAATTAATTTATGAATTATTGAATAATGACTCATTTTACTGATACAAAATGGTCTATTTGATTCTGATCAGGACACAGAAGATACAGAGGTTGTGTTTATTTGCAAGTAAACAGGTAACACACACACACACACACACACACACACACACACACACACACACACACACACACACACAGGAGCTGACTGACATCTGATCCCGCAGCACACAGAATAGGATGCGTTATGTTTTTTAACACATTTTTTTCTCTTCTCTCTCTCCCTCTCTTCATTTTTTTGCCTATGTCCATACATCTCTTGTGGTAGGGACTAAGATGTAGGTGAAAAATACACGTCAAGGAAGCATGGATGCAACTTGAGTGACAGTTTAAAGCCTTTATTCTGTCTTGAATCAAGCAAGGCTTCTAAGCTTTTATACCCTGGTGTCAGAAATGCAGCAATGACACAGACATGTTTGCAGGAAGAGATTCTGATCGTATTGTGATATGTACATTTTGAGTTAGTTTGGACTTTGTGTGCTTGAGTTGCAATCTAACCTGTTAGAGGATGAGACGTTAATAATAACAATGATAATAATAATAATACATTTTATTAATGGGCGTCTTTCAGGACACCATACAAATGTAACAATAATAAAAACCCACTTAATATAAAAAAGCACCCAATAGAACAAACAATATACAACATGAAAAGAACACAATGAATGGAAGGGTGAAATGCAATTTAAAAAAAGGTGCATGTGAGGTGTTTACAGAGAATATGCTGTTCTTAAAAGGAGGGGTTTGAGGCGGGATTTGAAATTTGGAAGGGAGTCTGAGTTACGGATGGTTAGTGGTAAGGAGTTCCAGAGATTAGGGGCTGCACGTCTTACAAAAAAGTTACAAAAACTTCCCCTGACGTTTTTGTAACTTTGAGCGTTAACAAGTCTTTGGAGAAGGTCATGATTAATGACCGGTCAACTAGACTGGATGTGATCTGTTTCTGGCTATGTTTCAATTATAGTGAGTATTAAAAACACAAACACTTGTTTGGCATTGCTGAGAACCCTCCGTCTTGTGAACATTCTTGTGAATGATCTTGTGGATCGCTTGAGGATAGTCTTGTGAATTGTCTTGTGGATGGTCTTGAAGACTGTCCTGAGGATGGTCTTGAGGATGGTCTTGTGGATTGTCTTGTGGATGGTCTTGAGGATGGTCTTGTGGATGGTCTTGTGGATTGTCTTGTGAATTGTCCTGGGGATGGTCTTGAGGATGGTCTTGTGAATTGTCTTGTGGATAGTCTTTTGGATGATTTTGTGAATGGTCTTGTCGATGGTCTGTGTGGATGGTCTTTTGGATAATCTTTTGGATCATCTTGTGGATTGTCTTGAAGATTTTCTTCTGAATGGTCTTGTCGATGGTCTTGAAGATTGTCCTGGGGATGGTCTTGAGGATGGTCTTGTGGATTGTCTTGGAGATTGTCCTGGGGATGGTCTTGTGGATGGTATTGTGGATTGTCTTGAAGATTGTCCTGGGGATGGTCTTGTGGATGGTCTTGAAGACTGTCCTGGGAATGGTCTTGTGGATTGTCTTGTGGATTGTCTTGAGGATGGTCTTGTGGATGGTCTTGAAGACTGTCCTGGGGATAGTCTTGTGGATGGTCTTGTGCATTGTCTTGTGGATGGTCTTGAGGATGGTCTTGTGGATGGTCTTGTGGATTGTCTTGTGGATTGTCTTGTGGATGGTCTTTAGGATGGTCTTGTGAATTGTCTTGAGGATGGTCTTGTGGATGGTCTTGTGGATGTTCTTGTGAATTGTCTTGAGGATGGTCTTGTGGATGGTCTTGTGGATGGTCTTGTGGATGGTCTTGTGGATGGTCTTGTGGATTGTCTTGTGGATGGTCTTGAGGATGGTCTTGTGGATTGTCTTGTGGATTGTCTTGTGGATGGTCTTGAGGATGGTCTTGTGGATGGTCTTGTGTATGGTCTTGTGGATGGTCTTGTGGATTGTCTTGTGGTTGGTCTTGAGGCAGGTCTTTGGAGTGGAAATCAGAGGCTGAAATACTCCACCAGGGGTCCAAAGCTGTTTCGTCACTGTTGTTTCCTTCTCCACTGTTGTTCAGTTCCAGCTCATGATGAGTGATCTCTTGAAGGAGAGGCCTACAGATTGCCTTTGCTCTTTTTTTTGCTATTTCTGATAGCTCGTTTTTCAAATGGCTTCTCACGTGCTCTTCCAAAAGATGTTCATAGACCACTCTGTAGTGAGGAGGAGTCTTCCGTTTGGAACAGCAGCTTCCACAGCATGTCTTATCTCTGACACAACAGCTGTGAATGTTTTCACCAATGGACCAAACAATAACAAAAGAACAGATGGCAATGAGGCCGTAGTCCTGGAAAACAAACACAAAGGATCGTACTGGTTAATATTAAATCTTAAAAAGCAGTTAGAAAGTTAGAAATGTTGGAAAGTAATCTAAACTAACTTATAAGAGCAGTAAGGTAGCATGCTAATAAAAACACTCTACCCACCTCTGGTTATCACCAGATCGTATTTCACTTAACTACAACAACAAACTGTCATGATGAGCGGAGTTACCATTACTTATTTGCAATGTTTGCAACTTAATTTTGAATGGTACAATTACACTAATTAATCATGCTGACTTAACAAAACTAAAGTAAGTTCAATCCATCCGTTATCTTGACCGCTCATCCCATTCGGGGTTGTGGGGAGCTGACTTCAGGCGGAAGGCAGACAACTATTCACGCACACACATCTACAGGCAATTTAGAGAGACCAATTAACCTGGTGAGCATGTTTTTGGAGTGTGTGAGGAAGCCGCAGTACCCTGAGAGAACACACTCATGCACAAGAAAAACATGCAAACTCCTCACAGAAAGACACCTGAGTCGAACCCAGAACCTTCTGACTTTGAGGCAACAGCGGTACTCACTGCACCGTGCAGCCCGTACGTTCAATCATCAGAAATGATTTGAACTGTGAGACAAACCTTTTTGTCATGTGAAAATAAACTCTATAATCGTAGTTATTGAGAAAATAAGACATTTTTGACATATCAAGAATGTTTACATTTAGCAGTTTAAACGTGCCAAGCCTTAGTTGGTGTCAAGTTTGGAAAAAGACCACAAAACAGACTGGGTTTGTTGGCAAACAATGACTAACACAAAATATGGATCTTGCCTTGATTGCCTTTAAAATAAGTGCTTACTGATTAAGACATTTCTCCACCTTAGATGTCACACGTTACTGCCACCTTCTGCTCTGAAGAGCTATTGCAGATGAGATTCCTACCTAAACCCATTAAGTTGTGTTGACATAAAGCAATCTTGTAGTTTTAAGGATTTTGCATGTCGTGTTAAAACTACATGATTAAAAAAGGTTAAACCACTAAACATGGTTAATATAATAGAAGCTACATGTTATACTAATGTTGATAAAAGAGACATCTTCTTTTAGTATCCATGCTTGAGTTTTATTTCTGATATCATTCATTTGAATTGTTTTTGCTTTAAAACTGAAATAGCTTTTGTTTTTATTCTTTTAGCAATTGCTGCTTTTATAAATTTAAATGTCAAATTATTGCCCTTACACCATTTTATTTATGAATTGCATGTTTTATTCTTTTTGTTTCTCACTGCTGTCCCCTATCCTTCTCCAATTATTCATTTGGAACTGCCTGATTTTATCTGAATTTGCTTTATTGTTGTCTTTAGCTCGGCACTGTTGCAAACTAAGGTTCTCCCTCAATCTGTTTTCTGAGGATTTAAACAAAGTAAATGAATGAAACAATTCAGTTTTCTGTAGTTACATACACAAGTTCAACAGACTTAAGGTTGCATCAAGGTGGCATACTCTTGAAACATCAAATATAAAAAGATTTAGTCATGTTTAAAAAAAAAAGTTCCTCAACTTTTTTGAAAGAAAGGGAGATGTAATGATAGGAGCAAATGTTGATTTTCACCTATAACATGTCTGGCCAGCAGAGGGAGCCTGTTACATGGAGTATGCTCAGTGTAAGAGTGACATGAGCTGCATACATACAAACCCTAGTTCCACCATGTTGATTTGTATGAGAAGTGCTATATAAATAAAGCTTGACTGATTGATTGATGTAATTGACTTCAGTTGCAATGCTGGTTTCCAGTTTTAAAGTTTAAACAGATAAAAATGTTTTAACTAAACCTCTGCAACCTTTCACATTCATGGTTAATTAACAAGAGAACTTAAGCATGATCCTACATGTCAAATCTGGGCACACAAACAAAGAGCCAGATTTTTAAAAAGTTTCACTTTTTGATGCATCTGAGATACTTTGGTATTTTCATATCTCCTTCCGAAATTAACTTTATTTCCCATTCATTCCTGTTGCATGTTTAAGTGCTGTGTCCTGTTACTTACTAGTGATGAAGTCTTATAATCAGCTTTAATGCGGTTCTCCTCGTAGGTCAGATTTTCCCTGCAAGGAATTCCAGTTTGAGAGGCGTTCAGGTTTGTCTGCAGGCACAGGTACCAATCTCCATCAAACAGAACCATGGTGAACCATACAACCCCCATACTGATGTAGTCCAGGATAAACTTTAACAGAATGCAGAGACAATTGCTGCTACGCCTACGTCGACAACACCATCCTGGAAAAATCCTCCTCCAGTGGATGGGCTCAGTGATGTAGACCAACCAGGCAAGAACCACAGGAGGAAAAATGATGAACAGTACAGCATTCAGATGTACTCCCGGTCTGCACGAGCACACAAAATCCATATCAAATATGTACTGCAGTATCAAGAAGATGGCTACCAGCAGGAACGTACTCACAGCATGAGTGAAAACTTTCACGAGTCTTTGAGGAAAGTCATGAGTAAGGAGAGGCATACTGGCCAAAGATATCAAAAATCAAACCAAATATATCGGTTTGAGTGTTTGAAAAGCTGCTCCAGTTCTTTCCCTGACTTTAAAAAGATCCTGTCTACACAGGAGATGAAGGTCGTGAAAGTTTTAAAGTTTCTCCTGGAAATGGAAAGTAAAAAGAGTGCCACTTTTTTAAACCATGTTGTGCCAGACCTCAGCATTTGCATAATAATGGCACAGAGGTGTTGTCACATGAAAATGAAAGAAAAACTGCAGCTGTAGATCCTCTTGAACTTTCATCAAGAGGATAATTGTAAAAACAACCTCATCTCACAACAGATCTTAACAAAAAACTTCCTGTGGATTCCCCCTGTCTGAAGAATGCCACATTCTAAACAGTAGATGTCCTTCCAGCGGACAAATTGAAAACATGGTGACCTCTGGATGCCCTTCCAGTGTATGAAATGTATCAAAGTGCCCTCTGGATGCCCTTCCAGTGTATGAAATGTATCAAAGTGCCCTCTGGATGCCCTTCCAGTGTATGAAATGTATCAAAGTGCCCTCTGGATGCCCTTCCAGTGTATGAAATGTATCAAAGTGACCTCTTGATGCCCTTCCAGTGTATGAAATGTATCAAAGTGACCTCTTGATACCCTTCCAGTGTATGAAATGTATCAAAGTGCCCTCTGGATGCCCTTCCAGTGTATCAAAGGTATCACAGTGACCTCTGGATGCCCTTCTAGTTGAAAAAATGTAACAAAGTGACCTCTGGATTCCCTTCCAGTTGATAAAATGTATCAAAGGATCCTCTGGTTGCCCTTCCAGTGGATAAAATGTATCAAAGTGCCCTCTGGATGCCTTTCCAGTTTTATAGAATGTAACAAAGTGACCTCTGGATGCCATTCCAGTGGATAAAATGTATCAAAGTGACCTCTGGATTCCCTTCCAGTTGATAAAATATATCAAAGTGACCTCTGGATGCCCTTCCAGTTGATAAAATGTATCAAAGTGACCTCTGGATGCCCTTCCAGTGGATAAAATGGATCAAAGTGCCCTCTGGATGCCCTTCCAGTGGATCAAAGGTATCAAAGTGCCCTCTGGATGTCCTTCCAGTGGATAAAATGTATCAAAGTGCCCTCTGGATGACCTTCCAGTGTATTAAATGTATCAAAGTGACCTCTGGATGCCCTTCCAGTGTATGAAATGCATCAAAGTGACCTCTTGATGCCCTTCCAGTGTATGAAATGTATCAAAGTGCCCTCTGGATGCCCTTCCAGTTGATAAAAAGTATCAAAGTGACCTCTTGATGCCCTTCCAGTGAATACAACGTAACAAAGTGACCTCTGGATGCCCTTCCAGTGGATAAAAGTATCAAAATGACCTCTGGATGCCCTTCCAGTGGATAAAAGGTATCAAAGTGACTTCTGGATGCCCTTCCAGTGGATACAAGGTATCAAAGTGACCTCTGGATGCCCTTCCAGTGGATAAAGGTATCAAAGTGACCTCTTGATGCCCTTCCAGTGAATACAACGTAACAAAGCGACCTCTGGATGCCCTTCCAGTGGATAAAAGGTAACAAAGTGACCTCTGGATGCCCTTCCAGTGAATACAATGTAACAAAGTGACCTCTGGATGCCCTTCCAGTTGATAGAATGTAACAAAGTGACCTCTGGATGCCCTTCCAGTGTATGAAATGTATCAAAGTGCCCTCTGGATGCCCTTCCAGTTGATAAAATGTATCAAAGGGCCCTCTGGATGCACTTCAAGTGTATAAAATGTATCAAAGTGCCCTCTGGATGCCCTTCCAGTGGATCAAAGGTATCAAAGTGACCTCTGGATGCCCTTCCAGTGGATCAAAGGTATCAAAGTGACCTCTGGATGCCCTTCCAGTGGATAAAAGGTATCAAATTGACCTCTGGATGCCCTTCCAGTTGATAGAATGTAACAAAGTGACCTCTGGATGCCCTTCCAGTGGACAAATTGAAAACAAAGTGCCTTCTGGATGCCCATCCAGTGTATGAAATGTATCAAAGTGACCTCTAGATGCCCTTCCAGTGTATAAAATGTATCAAAGTGCCCTCTGGATGCCCTTACAGTGGATCAAAGGTATCAAAGTGCCCTCTGGATGCCCTTCCAGTGGATCAAAGGTATCAAAGTGACCTCTGGATGCCCTTCCAGTTGATAGAATGTAACAAAGTGACCTCTGGATGCCCTTCCAGTGGATAAAAGGTATCAAAGTGACCTCTGGATGCCCTTCCAGTGGATAAAAGGTATCAAAGTGACCTCTGGATGCCCTTCCAGTTGATAGAATGTAACAAAGTGACCTCTGGATTCCCTTCCAGTGGACAAATTGAAAACAAAGTGCCTTCTGGATGCCCATCCAGTGGATAAAAGGTTTAAAGTGACCTCTGGATGCCCTTCCAGTGGATAAACTGTGGAAGAAGTTTCCTCTATATATACTTCTATTGAAGAAATTTTAAACAAACCTTTAAATGCCCTTCCAATGGACACAATCTAAAAAACGGATGTCCTTTCAATGGATACATTTTCAATTAAGTGCCTCCAGATGCCCCTCTAGTCTAGGATTTAACTGCCATAGTTTTATATATGGGTGAAGTAGGAACATTGTTGAAATGAACTGTAGAAAGAAAGTGGGCAGAGTTTTGCAAAGTGGCATTCGTGTAAAGTTAATCTGAGAGGAGTGATGAGGTCGGAGCCTTGATGTCAAAAACAAGATCAATAGTGCAATGTTTGGAAGGTGGAGAAGTCATGTCCTTATTTGGGCAAAAATTTGTAATCTTATTATCTTCTGAACCGTTGTGTTAGAAAAAAATTCACCCCTCGTGTTTTCAGTCATTTAGTCTCATGCACCTTTATTTTGATAAGATAAACGAACTAAAGAGACTTAATGTCAACAAGTGTGAGGTACACACCTTAAAGGTAATATTTACTCATGGTGTCGTGTTAAAAGTGCTGCGAGGGAAAACAATGCAGACTGTCTGTGGAGGAGTCTTTCAGAAACTGGAGTATGCATGGGAACCATTTGGAGGAGCAGAGGATACTTAGGAGGAATGGAACGACTGGACCTTTGACTTGAGCCACGGGAAGGTTTTTCATTTTTCGTCAGCAGCCATGGCTTCAATCGGGCAAATTATCTTCTACAGGTGTAGTATTAAAGTTTGAATGTGTTCTCTACTGATCGCAGTCTAGTGCTTTAAGAGTCTCTCATGACAAAAAAAGAATGACAAATCAGAAGTGTGCCAAAATAGTAAAAGTAAGAGAACCAACTTGCTAATAAAAGTAATCACAATTTGAAACAAAAATAGAAATGCATGACATAAAATTGATAATTTTAGAGTGACTTTGAGGTTTTTTTATGTATTTTGTCAATAAAACTTTAGAATCTTGCAATTTTTCTGACTGAGACTCATATTGTAATATTTTTAGATTTCATACAATAATTCACAGAATATTAATAATAGTTTGATCCTTCACAAAAAACAATGTTCCCTGATGACTTCCCAGAGGCTTATGAAAACAGTTTTGAGGCCTTCAGAGATGAAACTGTTCAACACAAAAGTTAAAAAATCCATGAAACTACACTAAACAAAAGACTGTGTTGCAAACAATACAATATACAAAGATACATTAAAATGATACAGTAGAAAAATATTAATTATTGTAGTTTTTAATGTGATCTAGTACTGTGCAGTACTGTATGATAATGTAATGCAACAGATACCATGATCGATTACTTTACAAATAGATAAGATAGAGTACAATACAATACATGATATTATACATTACATTACAATATGATACACAGCAGTATGATGTAATACTATACAGCAAAGTTTCAGGAGCAGGACCACAGCTCATCCTATGAAACTCTTCCAAAGGGGTTTAGTCAAACCCAGAAAGCTACGGAGGATGCCCTGATAAACTCACCGGAAACATATTCCAATAAAAGCAATTAATAATTGTCAAATTGCGATATTTTGATGGTGTGGTCCTCGCTAGTGAAGCGGAATAGTTCAGTACAATACTTCAAGATATGAACTATAAGATACGATACTATTTGATATGGAATGATCCGATATGATGCAATACCGTACGATACAATCCAATATGATGCAAGACGATTTAATACAATACAATTCAATACGATAAAATATGATGTTGATATAGTACAATTTGATGCAATACAATGATACAGTGTGATAGGATATGATCAAGCGGCAACCTCCGGTCTAAAAATATGAGTCCAATGCGTTAGTGCTAAAAGCTGCAGTTCATCGAGGATCCGCTTCAGGCTGGCCCGAAGTACCGGAAGTCACATACACATGAATGGGAAAAAGCTGATCTTTACAGCAGAAATAAACATGTTTACAGCCTGGTACAAAAGACGAGTGTAGTCTGGATAGCTCATTTCTCGATTGGATCTCACTGTGAGGGGGGTGAATATTTTTCTAATGAGGCAATTTCAAAGATGTTGAGATTATGAGTCTTCCAGTGAGAGGCACAGCTGCCTGCGGGAACCATAGACTGTATAAAATATGGACGTAGTATCCGTGACGTCACCAATCTGTTCCTGAGCGCTGTTTGGAAGCAAATCGAAGGCAGCAGCCATATTGGAAATATGGAACTCAACCAACCAGGCAGAGTGTGACGTAGTGTGAGCCTCCTAGCCAATGGCTGTGTGTTCCCGACCGGGAGTCACGTCAGTTATGTCCTTATTTGGGCAAAACTCATAATCTTAATATCTTCTGAACCGTCACGTTAGAAACAAATTCACCCCTCGTACATTGTGTGCTGATAGAGAGATTAGCGTTGTAGGGCCAAGCCGTTTTTTGAACCAGGCTGTAAACATGTTTATTAATGCTGCAAAGATCGTCTTTTTCCCATTCATGTCTATGTGGTTTCCGGTGTTTCTGCAGCCAGCCTCAAGCGGATTTTCTATGTATTGCAGTTTATAACACTTCCGCATTGGCTTCATCGTTTGAGACTGGAGGTTGCTGCTTGGCGGGAACACTGTAGCTGTTGGCTAGGAGGGCTCAAACTCCGCCTCTTTACGTCACACTGGCTCCACAGCAGCAATATGGCTGCCGCCGAAGACGACTGGCCTCAAAACAGCAAATATCACAAATGTGATATTTTGTAAAACTTTTGGTTGGTAGTGTGACTCTGGATTTTTTTAATGTATGAAATGTGCCTGGGCTCAAAAAAAGGTTGAAAAACACTACCATTACATATGATACGATGATATAAGAAGATACAGAAAGAAATGATACGATACAATAAGATAAGAAGATATAGTGCGATCAGTATATTACAATACAAGACGATACACAACGATAAAATATGAGAATACAGTATGATACAATACAATAACATATCATATGATACGGTACAAGATAATATAGTACGATACAATATGATACAATATTACGAGATGATACGATACACACAATCAATATGACACATTAAGACAGTAAAAGAAGCATTCAGATATGATGCAAAATAAAACATTAAACCTATACAACAAAATGCAAAACAATAACATTTGATTTAATGCTGCAGAGCTACAGTTAGGGGAATTTCTTGTTTGGGTTATTTTGAGCCAGCTGCATTTCTAACTCTGACCACACCTTTGTTGGTGTTTTTCTTGTTACACAGCATGATTATCCTCATCGTCTTATTCTCAGTGCTCATCATCCTCCTCCTAGCCCTGGCATTCTCCGGTAAGATCTGTTTACCTTCATGAGAACCTGTTATCTTTGGTGGTGGCTCTGCCAGGCCTGAGGGGACACGTGGGTGTGTTCTGCATTCTGTGTTTGTCTTAAGTTGGACGATGTTGACACTCATGTTTGACGAGAAGTCACCACAAAGAATGTTTGTGTGTGTTTGAGTGTGTAATGACAGGTGGAGTTCAATAAAGAACCGAGCCTAATGTAGAAGTGTAAAAATCTGCAATACCTTGAGTGTCCACTTGAGTCCAAAACCAGGGGAAACCCAGTTAGAGCCCATATCAAAACAGTTTTGGTCTTGATACCTCATTTCTGTATGTGTTAAAGATATATGGGGGGTGAATATTATAAGCCAGAATGTTTTATTTTAGAAATACTCAGAGTTTGGCATATTTAGGAGTGTGGCTGAGTTTTACAAGGTGGCAAGACTTGTCAAAACACTTCCTGACCCGAGGTGGGCTCAGTCAATCAAAAGTTTGACACTGTTACCTGTAATCCGTTAACAAAGATGTTATTTTTGATAAACTAATCACTTAACTCTGTAAATAAACAGAAATTAACATTTAGGTTAAATCCTGTTGAGTGAGTCGTCTGCGATCCAGCTGACCCCGTTAAAACAAGGTTTGGATCCTTCTTCTTTCAGGTAAACAGCCTCAACATTATGGAGCACCATTTTTTAAAGTTGTGCACACTGAAAATAAACCGCAACAATTCTCAACATTCAGCTCCAAAATTTCAAAAACGTAATTTGAATTTTTAAAAGTCACTTTTTTTTATCACATTTAGGAACAGTGTTTGATGATGATGAGGTTATCTCTTTCACTTTATTTCGTCGTGACAAATACATTCAAACTAAAATCCCTGTTAAAGCTAAATGTTAAATGTTAAAGCTAAATGTTAAATGTTACATTTAAATGTTAAATGTTGCTCTGCGATTCTAAAAATTTTAGCTCTATGAAGCTTTTATTTTTGTATTTCCGGTAGGCAGCAGTGTGAATTTGCATATTAGCTAAATATTTAGGATAGCAGAGCAACATTTAACATTTAGATTTAACATTTACATTAAGATTTAACATTTAACATTTACATTTAACATTTACATTTAACATTTACATTTAACATTTATATTTCACATTTAACATTTATATTTATATTCAACATTTATATTTAACATTTAACATTTAACATTTATATTTATATTTACCATTTATATTTAACATTTAGATTTAGATTTAACATTTAACATTAATATTTAACATATATTTTTTAACATTTAACATTTATATTCAGATTTAACATTTATATTTAACATTTAACATTTATATTTAGATTTAACATTTATGTTTCACATTTAACATTTTTATATAGATTAAACATTTATGTTTAACATTTATATTTAACATTTATATTTAACCTTTAACATTAATATTTAAAATTTAACATTTAGATTTAACATTTAACATGTATTTTTTAACATTTAACATATATTTTTTTACATTTAACATTTATATTCAGATTTAACATTTAGATTTAACATTTAGATTCATATTTAGCATTTGGATTTAACAGTGATTTTAACTTAAATGTATTTGTCACAACAAAATTAAAAATTAAGAAGATCACAAATATTGTTTTAAATGTGATTTAAAAAAGTGACTTTTAATAATTCACTCTACATTTTTAAAACATTGGAGAGCTCAATGTGGAGAATTGTTGCTGTTATTATTTTTAGTGTGCACAACTTTACAAACTGCGCTCCATACGACACAGATGCTCCTGGTGATGGGGAGTTCAGGCTCTTTTTGTGATCCATCCATCTAGAGACACAGACCTCCTGCTGTGAGGTGCATGTATGAATGTCATGTTCCAGAGAATACCTGAAGTGATCTGTGAAGTATCAGCAGTTCTTGTGTGAAAGAGGATTATGTTCTTTGCTGTATTTATATATATATAACTCATCAAAGTGTCCTAAGTCAAGTGTCCTCGTCCCACAGACTCCTCCTCTGAGGTGACGAGCACTAACACGTTACCCATCGCCAACCTGGGTGAAGACATCGTCCTCAGCTGCTACCTGAATGTCAAAATTGAACTCGCCAAGTTAAGAGAGGCGTCAGTCACCTGGGAGAAGAAAGGTCTGACAGGAGTCGTTCATCGTTACGTGGACGGAGCTGACGAGCTCGCGGACCAGAACTCTCAGTTCAAACGGAGGACGAAGGTGTTCCCCGAGGCTTTGGGCACAGGGAACGCCTCGCTGCTGCTGAGGGACGTGAGGAAAAGCGATGCGGGGGAGTACACCTGCAGGATGAGCTCCTCTGAGGGCAAAGGGACGGTCAATATCAATCTCAGAGCGGCAGGTAGGAAGACTTGTCTTTCCTGGTTCAGTGTGAAAACTTAACTGTACATATTCAGAATTAATGAGCAAGTGGTTATGATATGACATTTATAAATCATGATCCCATCAAAAGATAAGGAAGATAGATGATTAGTTTGCACTAAGTTGCATGCCCATGACAAGAACTCTACCCAGGTACTGGGAACCTGGATCTAAATCAAGCAGCAGGACTTTCTCCCCCTGGAAAGTCCCTGCTGACTGAAACCCCCATCCCAAGAGTACAAGGACTTAGTTGCAGTCAGCAAGAGACCAAACTGCCCAGTAATTATTGCTCTTTAGACCCTTGTGGTAATGCAAACACCAATGGACTGGAGGAACCTTTTAATATCTGAAAAAGTGTCCCCATGGTTGGAAAGTTCTGGTTACTTCAGGTGGAAACGTGTCATTAACAGTTTATTTAATGTATAAATTCTAAATAAGGTGGCTCATCCATGGAGCGATCTACACCTTTCTATTTCAAGTTCTTTTTGACTTTAATTAAATTTTTGTTGGGTTTATTTTAAGGACAAATGAGATGTTAAAATGATGGATTCATCCTTTAACTTCCCACTCTCCTGTCCCAGCCTTCACAGCGCCCAAGTTTAAGTTCACCAAAGGCGTCCTGGTCGCGGAGGCCAGCAGGTGGTTCCCTAAACCGAACGTCACATGGTCAGACGAGGCTGGGAACGTCCTGAACGGGAGCACGAGCTTCAAACCAAACTCTGCAGGGATTTACAAAGTGGTCAGCATGCTGCAGCCGGTCAACATCAGCGACACCTACACCTGCAGGATCGAGAACGAGCTGGTGAGCGCCGTGTCGAAGGCGACTGTGACAGGTATGGTTTCAAAGTTGGTTCCGCCGTGTTTTCACAGAGAGATCTGAGAATTTCAAAATCTATAGTCACCTTTGTTTTCGAAATTCATGGAGTTACAGCAGCAAACAAGAAGGTGTACAGAACAAGAATTTAACAAGAATATATATAAAAGAAATGTTCATCAGAGACAGCTTGGCAACAACTCTCCCATCAGCCACCACCTCCACAGGGTCCAGGACTGAGCTGGCCTTCTTTACCAGTTAGTTCAGTCTTGCTCTCCTGTATCCTGTCCGCCCACAGCAGGTGAAATCCTTCCAATGTGGCGTTCGTGTCCGGTGTTAGCTCTGTTAGCATGATGCTACTCTGCCAGTATTCCCTCTGGTGCTGGGTTAGCTTGTCCGCCTTATTGTAGATAGATCTTACATTCCCCATAACGGTGGGTGGAAGGACAGGTCCATGTCGTCTTTTCTTAGCTTGCACCTCAATACCAGGACATCGTCCTTGCCTCCTTCTCCTCAGCTCGCAGGGAACATTGGGCCTAGCATCGTTTAGCATCCACATGCTACGCGCTGCTAACAGCTGATATCGTATGTAAACAATGCAACCATGGTTACACACATAGACTGTAAATAAAAATGGACAGCGTTGCTCCGCCTCTTCCCGTTGTACGGTTCTAAAGCCAAAAAATCCCTCTCCTGGGCGCCGCCATTGTGCAGCCAGAGCCTGCGAAGCCACTGTAATAAGCTCCGCCCTACAGCGTGACGTCACAAGACGCTGTGTGTCCTTTGAAGTTTCACTCTACGGCGGCTGTGAATCAAAGGAAACAGGAAGTAAAACCCCGTTTTTTAAACTCTAATAACCAACGAAGAAGAAACTTTTCAGGAAAAAGAGGCCTTGAACACAAAACAGTCAAATACTAACTACATATCACCACAGCATACGGATGAGAGAAACATTCGTACGACATGTATTTATTTTTTAAAGTTTGACTGCAGATTTTTTGACCTATACAGCAGCCAGCCACCAGGGGGCAGTCACACTGCTGAAAGCCTCACCACCAGCCAACGGAACTTCTCCCTTGGTTACACAGAAAGAAGCAAGAAAACCATCATGTGTGCCCGTTATGTGCTCCGTCTTGAGGCTTTATTCACCATCAAATCACACTAATGATATTCAAGCTCAAAACAACCCTCAAAGTTCTGCAGCTCTGTGCCGTTTGCTCCAGTTTTGCTCCTGATTGTGACTGACATGAGCTGCCACATCTCAGTGCAGAGCTGCACTGTGTGCTCTCATCCTGACAATGCTCCATTCTATCTACACACATTAAGAGCTGGATGTAGAGGGGAAGTCCTGACCATTCATGTCACAGTTTGTTTACAGCTTACTTCCTAGAGTGAGTTTGCAGAAAGCTCGCTCAGATCAAAAAGATTCAAAGACTTTCTTCTACACTCTAGGATGGTTAGCAGAGTTGTTGTGAGTCATATACAATATTTAAATCCCAATGTGTGACATTCAAACCTACACTCTGATCCTTTAATATGAGAATGCATGGACTGCAGTGTATTACATTTGAAAGTCTGATCTCTCTGTGTATTTTACAGACACTAATATTTTTGGGAGGACGTACTTCACCTTCAGCGCTGCTTCATCCCTGCTGACGTCCATGTACCTGAGCACTCTGACCATCATCATCTACATCTGTTATCTGACCTGAAGGCACAAAAGTTCTGTGTGAACATAAAGTGCATGAAATCATTCAAATTAAAACTTTATATTTTTTTAATATATATATATATTAAAACGTGACTTTTGTCGCCATGTAAAAACAAATGTGTCTGTATTTTATTTTCTATGTCAGCTCTATCAAACGTTGAGTTTGTGTCATTAAAAGTATAATGACTTCATCTGGATGATTTTTAGGTAATGTTTCAGGATTTTACATGTTTTTATTTCTTAGTGTATTGACATAGAAAATAAAGAAAATAAAGAATAGGCACATAAATCATAATTTTTAGTGATGTTCAAGCAAAAACAAAAAGTGTTTTAAAATAAAATAAGTGCCAAATAATGTTTTTGTATCAACAGGTTGAAAAGTTGATGGTTTAAATTTCTGTTTAAAGAAGTAAGAATAAAAATTAGTTTCTAAAATAAATTAAAAAAATTATATTTTGGTAACTTTTAAGAGAATAAAACAAAATTTGAACACTTAATTTCTACGATTATTTTCTCCCCCATAACAGCTGTATTGATTGTAAATAATGATACATGAAAATGTTGTTTTTCCCCTCATAATAACATAAAAGATCATGGCCGTGGGAAGTAGGGGTGCTGAGGGTGCTGCAGCACCCACTGTTGGAAAAGGCATCACACATTTTTTTCTGGATGCATAAATAAGTTGAAACAAAAACATTAATTAACACAATAAATCAGTTTTTTTATTGTATTATTTTCTGAAAATGTAATGCCTGAGGAAGATTTGAGAAATAATTATAGCGATTTTAAATAATTGTTCATTTTAAAATAACCTGATGCCTGGGCCCTGTGTGTGTGCCTGCTTAAAAACTGAACGTATTTAGATGAGTTCTGTTCAATGCGCTTTACTGCCTTTACTGCCTGTTCAATGCGCTTTACTGCCATTTAAAATGAACAATTATTTAAAATCGCTATAATTATTTCTCAAATCTTCCTCAGGCATTACATTTTCAGAAAATAACAAGCCAAACCTGGTAAAACAGACCCACTGTTTTACCAGGTTTGGCTTGTATGCTCTTTGCTGTACAACTGGTATGGAAGTTGCAATTTGTGAATGTAAAATGAAAAGTTCTCTTGAAAGCTTGTATTCAAACCAGATAAATAAAAATAAAATGTATGTAGCCTATCAGTTGCATAAGTAACCTAAATGCAAAAAGAAAAAAAATTGCACCTCTTACTACAGCACCCCCAAATTAAAGCCACTTCCCACGGCTCTGTAAAAGATGTTCATCCATCCTGTTAAAAACATAGTTTTCCTTCCTGCCAGTAGATGGGGGCAGTCAGAGTCCCGGGCTGATACTAAAGAGTCCTGGTAAGTCTTTGGACCACCCCCAAAAGTCAGTCAGAAGCATCCTATTGGTCTGTAAGTGAGTGAGGTGTCATATGTCCCACAGTGCTTTGAACGCAGCACAAACTTCTCCAAGTGGAAACAGTGAACTTTACCTTTAAGACCTGACAAAGATCCCTTCTCTGGATTAATGATCCTGTTGTTATCAGCATGTAGAGGTTTTATTGAACATGAGAGCTTTTGAGGACAGAGAGAAGTGAGGTTGTGTTTGAGGGGTGGAGGTTTGTGCAGCTCGGGGTCTGCATGGTGGACTCTGGTTTGTTTTTGGGATCAGAAAACTGAAACTTCAAATGTCTGCTAAAGCAGAAAACAAGGACCAGCTGACTGTAACCCCGGAGCATGGACCAAACGGATCCGGAGTAAACCCTAAAGCGGTCTGTAATGTGTGTAAACGCCTGTACCGGGACCCCAGGATCCTCCCCTGCCTGCACACCTTCTGCTCGGACTGCATCGGGCAGCTGGACCCCTTCTCTGTGTCCTCCCTCAGGGTCTCCCAGGAGGGCAGGACACCCAAACCCGTAACAGTCACGGTTCTGTGCCCGGACTGTGACTCAGAGGTGGACCTCCCTCCGTCCGGACCTCAGGGTCTGAGCACAGACCACCTGGCTCTGGATGAGGTCTTCCTGGAGACCCTGGTGACGAACGGCCCGCTGGGATGCGACCTGTGCGGGGAGGGAAGCTCCGAGAGCCGCTGCGAGGTCTGCAGCCTCAACCTGTGCGAGTTCTGCTGCCAGGCACACAGGTACACACTATTCTAATTAAGACTACTCTATTCTACTATAAAGATACTCTACTCTACTATAATCTACTGTAATCTACTATGTTCTACTATAAACATACTCTACTCTACTTTATTCTACTTTAATCTATTCTAGTCTACTATAAAGATACTCTATTCTACTTTAATCTACTTTAATCTATTCTAGTCTACTATAAAGATACTCTATTCTACTTTAATCTACTTTAATCTATTCTAGTCTACTATAAAGATACTCTATTCTACTATAAACATACTCTACTCTACTTTAATCTACTGTAATCTATTCTAGTCTACTATAAATATACTCTACTCTACTATAATCTACTGTAATCTACTCTGTTCTACTATAAACATACTCTACTCTACTATAATCTACTTTAATCTATTCTAGTCTACTATAAAGATACTCTATTTTACCATTTTCTGCTTTATTCTACTTTAATCTACTTTATTCTACTATAAAGATACTCTGCTCTAGTCTAATCTATTCTAGTCTACTCTATTCTACTTTAATCTACTATAAAGATATTATATCTGCTTTAATCTACTCTATTCTAATTTAATCTACTCTAGTCTACTATAAAGATACTATATTCTACTTTAACGCTACTTTAATCTCCTTTAGTCTACTCTGTTTCTCTTTAACCTACGCTGTTCCACTTTGATATACTCTAGTCTACTTTAATCTACTCTATTCTGCATTACTCTACTTTAATCTACTGTATTCTACTTTAATCTACTCTAATCTACTTTAAAAGTTCTCTATTCTACTTAAATCGACTAAAATCTACCTTTCTACCTTAATCTACTTTAAAAGTACTCTATTCTACTATAATCGACTCTATTATACTTGTATCTACTCTCTTCTACTTTAATCTACTTTGTTCTACTCTATTCTACTTTAATCTACTTTGTTCTACTCTATTCTACTTTAATCTACTCTAATCTACTGTGTTCTACTTTAATCTACTCTTATCTTCTTTATTCTACTCTATTCCACTTGAATCTACTTTAATCTACTCTTTTATACTTGTATCTACTCTCTTCTACTTGAATTTACCCTAATCTACTCTTACAAGTTTCCAAGTGGATTAACTTTGAGTTTAAGACTTTTATTTCATCAATCAAGAGTCGGGGATTAAAAAAAACTGTGACTATAATAATAAACGTACAGGATATATAATATAAAGAATATAGAAACATCACTTTCTAACCCTGTCTTCAAACATATGTAAGTATTAAAGGTTAATTTACCTCTTTGTTTGTTTTTCTTTTCTATCTATGGTATCATGTTATTACAGGGCTGTGTTAAATACTTGATTCTGATTGGTCAGCATCCCCTGAGCAACAGTTTGTTATTTTTCCATCACTATGAAGAACTACAATCACATCAAGTCTCACATAAAGTCATGCGTGTATATTTTTCTCCCACCTGCAGGCGTCAGAAGCGAACATCCTCTCACTCCATCGTGAGCCTGGAGGAGCTGAAGTCTCGCGGTCGTCTCTGCCGCCCCGTCCTCTGCTCCCTCCACCCGGGCCAGGAGCTCCGGCTATTCTGCCAGCCCTGTGACCTTCCTGTCTGCCTGGAGTGTGCCGCTACGCTGCACCGCGACCACCGCTGCTGCCCTACGAGTGATGTCATCGATCATCACGGAGACCGCATCCGAGAGCTGGTGTCGGTGCAGCTGCGACCTCGCCTGGAGCGCCTGAAGGACTCGCTGCAGAAGGTGCCACAGAGACGGTTCTGAAGTAGCTCATGTAGAAGATACAGACTTCTTTTTAAGACACAAAATCATTCTCAAGATTAAAACCAATTCCTTTCTCTCCACTCCGTCAAAGGTGGACATTTCCCAGGAGGCTTTGCAGGTACGGGTGGATGCAACAGCCCATGAAGTAAGAGCGTTTGCACGAGCGTATGCCAGCGCTGTGGAGGCTCACTGTCTGTCTCTGCTGCGTCGCCTGGAGGAGCTCCGAGGCCAACGCAGGTACGACCAAACCAACAACACAGCTCTTGTGCAAGAAGAAGGACACCTCATGTTTTATTCTTCTCCAGCCAACATGATTCCCTGTGTTTATCTTCCTCTAAACTTTCAGGAACCAGCTCCACCTCCAGAGGGCGCAGCTGCAGCAGAGCCTGCTCGACGTCGGCGGCGGTGTTGAGTTCGCAGAGAGACTCCTGAGCTGCGGATCGAACGCTGAGATCCTCAGCGCCAAAGGAGTGACCCTGAGGAGACTGACCAGCCTGGCGGAGAACAGCTATGACCCGCACCCTTCAGCTGTGGCCCCCGATGACGGCAGCAGCATCAGCTTCCTGCCCAGGGAGCCGGCGGGGGAGGTGGAGGGCTTCCCGGTGGTCGGGATGATCAACTCTAAGACAGTGGACCTCAGCAAGTGCACCATCGAAGGGGAAGGTAAACCGATCCTCATGTGAAATAATCTCCAGCTTTTAGAGAGTAATGAGGAAGAGTTGATCTTTTAGGCTTCTGTGGGGTCGGGTCATTCAGGCTTTGGCATTCCACGTAGGCAAGTGGAAGGGCAGGGAGCTCCCAAAACAGAGCCATGCTGCCAAATGTAACTTATTTCAGAGTGTGGTCCTTACTGAAACACTTTTTTATGGATGTCTAAACGTCCCAGTGCTTCATAGTCCATCAGCAGGAATACCTGAACTATTTCCAGTGATCCCCTGTGTGTGGAGGTGCAGGCAGGCTGACGGGTATGTAGGGGGGGGGAGTCGGGTGAGGACTTAGGGGGAGGAGGTGAGCACGGTGTAAACAAAGTTCTCCCGGAGAAGTTAAAGACTGTTGTTACCTTCCTGTTTGGTTCAAAGGCACACATTCCTGTGAGACCGGAGGAATGTGGAGGTGACTGAGCAAGCCTGCAGGCGGTGCACTAAGGGGATGATTACACCGACACACACACACACACACACAGAGAGAGAGAGAGAGAGAGAGAGAGAGAGAGAGAGAGAGAGAGAGAGAGAGAGAAAACACAAAGAGAGGCTGCAAAAGAGTGAAAGAGTGAGGAGAAATAAAAAACACACCAGTGTCTGCAGTGAATGTGGCGACAAGACAAAGACAACAGGCTTTAGTCTAACCTCTGAGTCTTCAGGGTTTTATTAGGGTAGGAAAACACAAACATCACTCACACACACACACACACACACACACACACACTGCTGCTGCCACTCCGGCTCCTTACAGTTAATAAATCAATTTAAATAATTAATACATCTGATGAGAAAAATTGGTTAAAATAAGCATGATACATGTTTTTTAAATCATCATTTAAAAAAAATTAAATGGAATAAAAATAATAAACTAGTCAAGTTAATTAGAAAAGAAGTAATAAATAATCCATCTGATAAAAGAAATTACTAGAATTAGTAGAAAAATGTTAAATTAAATGGAATTACATGAAACATAAAATAATAATATTATAAATAATAGTTTAAAAAAGATCAAATTCAATAAATGTAAATTTAAATGAATTAAAAATAAAAAACTTTCACGTTAATTAAAAAATAAGTAATAAATAATCCAACTGATGAGAAAAATTAATTTTAAAAAATTGTAAACTCAAATTTGAAATTAAATTGAATTAAATACAAAAATGAAATATAAAATGTTAAACTTGTCAAGTTAATTTAAAAAAGAATGAATGAATAATCTGATTCCAGAAATTGCTAAAAAATAGTATAATCAATTTTTAAATAAATTTGAATTTAAAAAAAATTATACTTAAAGTTTAAAATAGTAAATTACAAAAAAAAAAATGAATGAATAAATATGAAACTTGTCAAGTTAATACAAAGGAAAGTATTAGTACAATACATTTGAATCGTAACAGACCAGAAACAGAGATGATAGACAGGTGAGTTCAGTAATAGGTAATGTAAAGTGAAGAGGTGGTTAGGAGGACAGGGTGAAGGGATTTTAATTTACATTAGCAGGTTGCCACTTTACATTATCCCTTTTATTACCAAGCTACCAACTAAAGACAGAAACAAGCTGTCACAAAATATTGATTTAAATCTGAATTAATTCACATTTTAATTCACATTATCAGAGATGGTTGGGTCCAGTAGCTCCTCAGGCTGCTCTCACATCTAACTCTCATTATTTCCAGCTCTCAAGACCTGAAAACCACACTAACATTTTACCACAGTGTCAACAGGCAGAGGGGGAATATGATGGACTCATTTAAGCGGATAGATTTGATACATTGTGTGTGATCAGGTTGTTCCAGGTGATGTTTTTGCTGTTGAGAGTTAATTGCTGTTTTTATGGGTTTTAACCAATCAGAATCAAGTATTTAACACAGTGACACTTCTCTTTGGAAACACATTGTTATATATAAGTGTTGTATCTATCCTCTGCTGTCTCTCTGTAAATCACATCTCCCCGTCACACACACACAAAGCCTGACAGATTTGTAGCAGCGTCTGTCTGTGAAACTCTCAGCTCTGAGTTGTTTACCTGTGCGGGGAATCAAAAACCGCCTCAAATAAGAGCTCGGGAAGTGTATTGTTGTCTTGTTTGCCCAAAGTTAAGTCCTGGCATTGTGTCAAGTGTTTGTCTGGGGGTTTGCCTGAGTCTGTTTTTATACCGTGTACATTTTATTTCTTGAGGGCCAGACAAATCTCTCCGCCAAGCTGTGAACTTCCCATTCATCCACGCTTCATTCTCGTGTTTACTTTAGCGTGTGTGTGTTTAAAGCTTCTTTTTAAGGAAGACTGCGATGTGTAAACTCAAAGTATCGCTGCATGAGCTAAATCCTTCTTATTCCTGAGAGTTGTTTGTCCCTCTCGTGAGCCACAGCAGCTCAGCGCAGTGTGACTCTGTTAGAGACGGCAGATAAAGACAGGATTTATGTGTTGAAGTTTATCAAAGATCATCCCATGTTCCTGTGAGTGTGTGAGGGTGAGACTGTGTGTGTGTGTGTGTGTGTGATAAGAGGGTTTGAAGAGTTGCATTTGGACCACGAGGTGAAAAGTTGACTGTAGCAGCTGTGTCTTTAACGCGAGCAGCTGCTGGTCTTCTCGGGTTAGCGAGCACAAACACATGAATCCACAGATAATTCACACCTATTAGAGCCGCAGTGACGGTTTAATAGAAGAAGGGAGGAAGGAACAGCAGCAGAGAGGATTTCAGCAACGTCAGGAGAACTTAAAACTGTCCTTTAATAAAGTCACACTTTACATTTTCTGGTAACAAGTGAGCAACAGTGAATGTTTAGTCAACTCTGAAGGTTTCTCTCATAGCTTTGTTTATATAACAGATCAGGTCTAGACCGTACTCTATGTTCTATCATTAACAAAGACCCAACATCAAGACAGGATCAGATCCATTCCCATCTTACAAACAGGACTCAGTCTGATCTCATCTTAATCCACCATGAGCAGAGCACTTTGCAGCATTTAGCAAGTTACAGTGGCAAGGACAAACTTCCTTTAACAGGCAGAAACCTCCAGCAGGACCAGACTCATGTTAGACACACATCTGCTGAGACCGTGTTGGAGAGAGGGATAGAGGGAGATGAAGAGAGAGAGAGAGATGATAGTGGGGAGACGTATAGTAGTAGTTGTAGCAGCTGGAGTCTGGACCACGTCCACAGCAGAGATCCAGAGGAACCTACGAGACAAGGGAGCTCAGGGACTCCAGAAAGGTCTGAGAAAAGAGAAAAGAGAGGGAGACCAGAAGAAAGAAAAAGAGGAGAATAAATGGTGAAGGAATGACAGAAGGAAAGGACGGGATAAGGAAAGGAGACATAAAGACATAAAGGATGAAGAAACATAGGAACCTACGGGACAAGGGAGCTCAGGGACTCCAGAAAGGTCCATGGTTAGGAACTTTAACGGGACAGGAAGAGTTGAAGGAAGAGACAGGCAGATAGAGGATCCTAGTGTATCAGTTCCCCTAACAGGCAGAAACCCTCGAGCAGGACCAGACTCATGTTAGACAGACATCTGCCTTGAGTTGGGGTTGGTTAGAGAGAGGAGAGAGAGGGAAAGACAGGATCCCAGTGTGTCAGGCTAAGCCTATAGCAGCATAACTAAGAGCTGGTCCAAGCCTGATCCAGCTCTAACTATAAGCTTTATCAAAAAGGAAAGTTTGAAGCCTACTCTTAAAAGTAGAGAGGGTGTCTGCCTCCTGGACCCTGACTGGTAGATGATTCCAAAGTAGAGGTGCCTGATAACTGAAGGCTCTACCTCCCATACTACTTTTGGAGACTTTAGGTACGATGAGCAGGCCTGCATGTTGGGAGCTCATAGTGTTCTAGAGGGGTAATTGGGCACTATGAGCTCTTTGAGATACAAAGGTGTCTGAACATTCAGAGCTTTGTAGGTCAGAAGAAGGAGTTTAAATTCTAGTCTAGGTTTTATGGGGGGGGCAGAGTAGAGAAGCTTGAGCTGCAGCGTTTTGGACCAGCTGAAGAATGAACTGACTCTCTTTTGCAGTCTGTGTTTACAGTTTCCTCTCATGTTTAAGAATCATGTCAGAGGTTTGTCAGTGTTTGTCCGTGAATGCACACGTGGTTCTCTTTCAGTCTATATCAGGAGTTGATGACATGTTTGGTGCATCGTTACGGTCTCTAACCTCTCACCCTTGGTAACAGGTGTACAGAGGGCCAGGGAGGGGCAGCCGGGTCGCTTCACCCTGGTGTGCAGAGACTCGGCAGGAGAACAGGTGGCCCGAGGCGGAGAAAACGTCCTGGTCAGCGTCATTCACAAGGAGAAGAAGAACAGGTGAGTGTGAGGCTGCTTCACAAAAAACTGATCCGTATCCAGTCCTGTTTACTTGCACTACTCAGCATCTGATCTGTGAGAAACACCATTTCCTTCAGCTGTCTGCAGGATATTCAGATGAATCAGGTGTGTATTCATGATGAAATCTTAACATCATGATTCACTTTGTGTCCCTCAGCACGGTGGAGACGGCGGTGGTCGACAACAGCGATGGGTCGTACAGCGTTTCGTACACGCCTGAGGAGCAGGGAGTGTACTCAGTGTGGGTTTGTGTCAAAGCCCAGCATGTCAAGGTACGAAAGCATGGATGAAATGAGTAATGAGAGTTTATTGGAAGGTTTAACATCTTAAAGTTGTCAGTCATGAAGTTCTGCTGCTGCTGCTGATTGGTTGGAGTGAGCCGTGGCTTTAAAAGCAGCTCAGAGTGTATCGCCTCAGGACTGCGATGATCATCCAGATGAAGTCAAAGTTTTCTTCAGGCTAAAACAAATTTAACTATGACTGCTCAAGTAAAAGACTGGCATCCAGAGTTATCACTTGTCTGTTTTTATCACGTTCCTGCAGGGCTCTCCGTTCACTCTCACCGTGAAGAGGAAGCTGAGGCAGCACAGCGGGACTTTTCACTGCTGCTCCTTCTGCTCCAGTGGAGGAGCCAAAGAGGCTCGCTGCGGCTGCACCGGAACCATGCCAGGTACTCAGACGAGACCTCAGACAGTGTCCACAGTTTCCCTTCAGTTTATCTGAGTAAACAAACAAAACAAACATGGTACGCTTTGTCTGTACGAGAGGCAGGGAGGAAGAACAGATGGAGGAATAATTTGGATCCAGAGTTAAACGCTTTCATCTCTTATTGGATCAGTTTTTGGGAACAACCGGTTGTCTTTAGTTTGTTGTAGTCTGATGTCTTTGTTCTCCATGTGTAGTCATTTAGCATCACTCTGCCTGGAGCTGATATGTCTGTAGCTGTTTCTCCATACATGCATATCAAATCCCAATCTAACCCAGAGACCCTTCTAGTAGTTTCGCTAAACTTTTGGTGGAGTATATTTTTAGTTTGTGCAATAAAGCTCCAGTTTCACCACTCGTAAGGTTTATACAGAACCCTTAGAAGTCCTGCAAAGGTAATGCTCACAAGACAGCATCTTGTGGGCAGCTGAAACTTTCTCATGTGCACACGATAAGTTCTTTTGGAAGCGGATGTGCAAGTTCTCTCTGAACCCGGCATCAATATTCACATTCTGCTCCAACACGCAGTTAATCAATCTTTATTAATAAAACACCAAATTAACAACAAATGTTCTCCTGAGACTCTTTCCACACAGAGCAGGTCTAGACTGTACTCTATGTTCTATTATTAACAAAGACCCAACATCAAGACGGGATCAGATCCAGTCCCATCTTACAGACAGGACTCAGTCTGATCTCATCTTAATCCACCATGAGCAGAGCACTTTGCAGCATTTAGCAAGTTACAGTGGCAAGGACAAACTTCCTTTAACAGGCAGAAACCTCCAGCAGGACCAGACTCATGTTAGACACACATCTGCTGAGACCTACCGTGTTGGAGAGAGGGATAGAGGGAGAGGAAGAGAGAGAGAGAGATGATAGTGGGGAGATGGATAGTAGTAGTTGTAGCAACTGGAGTCTGGCACGTCCACAGCAGCAGAGATCCAGAGGAACCTACGAGACAAGGGAGCTCAGGGACTCCAGAAAGGTCTAAGAAAAGAGGAAAGAGAGGGAGACCAGAAGAAAAAAAAAGAGGAGAATAAATGGGGAAGCAATGACAGAAGGAAAGGACGGGATTAGAAAAGGAGACATGAAGGATGAAGAAACATAGAAAGAACAAAGAGGGAAAGAAAGAAAGAAAGAAAGAAAGGAAGGAAGGAAAGAAGGAAGGAAGGAAGGAAGAAAGATGGAAAGAAAGAGGGAATGAAATAAATAAAGAAATTAAAGAAAGAAAGAAACAAGGAGTGAAAGGAGAAGGAAGGAAGGAAGGAAGGAAATAAAGAAGAAAAAGAAAGAAGGGACGAAATAAAGAAAGAAATGAGGAAGGAAGGAATGAAAGTAAGGAAGGGAGAAGAAAAACGAAAGAAGGAAGGAAGGAAAGAGAAGGAAAGAAAGAAGAAAGAAAGAAAGAAAGAAAGAAAGAAAGAAAGACCCAAAAAAAGGAATCTACAGCAGAGATCCAGAGGAACCTACGGGACAAGGGAGCTCAGGGACTCCAGAAAGGTCTATGGTTAGTAACTTTAATGACCAGAAGAAAGAAAAAGAGGAGAATAAATGGTGAAGGAATGAAAGAAGGAAAGGACGGGATAAGAAAAGGAGACATAAAGACATAAAGGATGAAGAAACATAGAAAGAACAAAGAAGGAAAGAAAGAAAGGAAGGAAGGAAGGAAGGAAGAAAGATGGAAGGAAAGAGGGAATGAAATAAAGAAGGAAAGAAAGAAAGAAGGAAAGGGATGAAGGAAGAAATGAAAAAAAGAAAGAAATGAGGAAGGAAGGTATGAAAGTAAGGAAGATGAAAAAAGAAGGAAGGAAGGAAGAAAAGAGAAAGAAAGAAAGAAAGAAAGAAAGAAAGAAAGAAAGAAAGAAAGAAAGAAAGAAAGAAAGAAAGAAAGAAAGAAAGAAAGAAAGAAAGACCCAAAAAAGGAATTTACATCAGAGATCCAGAGGTCTATGAAAGGTCTATGGTTAGTAACTTTAATGGGTCAGGAAGAGTTAAAATGAGAGACAGGCAGAGAGAGGAGAGAGAGGGAAAGACAGGATCTCAGTGTGTCAGGCTAAGCCTATAGCAGCATAACTAAGAGGTGGTCCAAGCCTGATCCAGCTCTAACTATAAACTTTATCAAAAAGGAAAGTTTGCTCCCTCCTGTAAATGTTTACTGCGCCGCCTCGACTGTTTCATGTCGACCTGCTGTTGTGTTGCTTAAAGGTGATTTCAGTGAATATGTAAAGGTTAGAGATGTGTAAAAAAGGAGTGAGAATGCTCTTTCATGTACGGTCCAGTGAAAGTTCTGTGGGTAATACTTCCCTCCAGGTTTCATCACTCTACTACAGATAATACTCTGCTTCCATCTCCATTAACTCGCCTTTTTTCAACCTTCTTAGAGAGCACATCAGCAGTTATGGAGCACCAAACACCTGATTCACTTTCTTGTCACATATTCCATAAGAAAGGTTTCTAAATCCACAACATAGAAGAAAGAAACATGAAGCTGTGATATAAACAAACACTGATTCAATGACAGTCTGCTATGTAGGATGGTTTCCTGGTGTCCTGGAGTTCTCCCTGATGTCCCTCTCTGTCTGTCTGCAGGAGGATTTAAAGGCTGCGGTCACGGTCATAAAGGACACCCGGGGAAGCCCCACTGGTCGTGTTGTGGCAGCAGTGTGGAGCAGTCTGAGTGTTTGCCTCAGAGCGTGTTGGCTGCAGTTTCCCCCCGCGGTCACCTGCGGACCGTGGAGCTGTGAGGTGACGCACGGATGAGACCCGCCAGGATGATGCAAGGTAATAACTGACGGTGGCAACGGAAAGGTCAGAGCAGAGGGGGAGCGTAAAGGTTTTGGGTGTAAATCTCGGGCAGATTTGAAAAGGTCAGACGAGGAAACTGAGGCTCTGAGGACACGGAGGCTGCAGAGGAACATCAGAGTCTGTCACTTTTCACTCTGGCTGCAAATGAAGGTCTGGATTTATCCGGCTCACCGTGAGACATTCATCAAAGTGTGAACGATGAGAACTGAATCTTTGACTCTGTTTACACTTTGTTTTAATACGCATCCAAACCTCAGCCTGAGTAAAACAAGACAACACAACCTCCAGGACTTAAAGTGAAGCCAACACATGAGTGCCTTAAGCCTGGAGTGTTTCTACAGGCCAGCAGGGGGCGACTCCAGGGCCTGCAAGAGAGGTCTGATTTCATAAGCAGGGACGACAATCACCTTTTTCTCTTTCGGTTAATTACTACAAATCTTTATTCACATTCTTGCCACTTTCAAGTCTTCTGCATGCAGCAGGATGTTTATATATAACCAATACAGCAGGGTTTGCTTTAGAGCATCACTTCCTGTGGTTCACAAGTCGCCATAACACTGATCACACCAAAGGTTGTGACGATCTGAGGAGTCTGCAGTTATTTTTAAAGTCCTGGAGTGCTTTAAAGGAGAAGCAGCCTCTCATGCTGATAATGAAGCCAACGTGAAAGTGCAAAGAAACTGTAGTTCCTGTAGTGTCCACTAGAGGCTGGCTGCAAAGGCTAAGGAATCCCCATTAGGTCCCATGTTAAAATGCCAAAACTTTATAGGAGAAATAAGCATGTTTACAGCCTGGTTCAAAAAACTGCTTCAGTCTGAATAGCTCATTTTATAACTCAGAATTTTGGAAGATATTAATCTCATGAGTTTTGCCCAAATAAGGGCAAGCCTGACTTGATTGAGGTGCGGGCACCCTGTAGCTGTTAGAGAAAAGGCTAAAGGCCCGCCTCTTTACCTCACACTAGCTTGACAGAACTTAGGTTGTGTTCAGCATTTCCAATATGGCACCCACCGACGAGTGGCTTTAAAACAGACGGGTGACGTCACGGTTACTACGTCCATTTTTTATACAGTCTATGGTCAGATCCACTTCTTTACTTGTTTCTATATTGATAAATACTTTGAGTCAGCATTTCCAATATGGTGAACGCCATCTTTGGGCTCTAAAATGCCTCTCTACAAACCAATGGGTGACATCACTGAGACAACTGCCATGTTTTATATAGTCTATGATATTCACCTGAAAAATGAAGCTTGTGTTTGCGTTTGATAACATTCTCCATCCTCTGGACTAAACATCGACAGCTCCTGACTTGAAATAACTCAGAGAGCACAGCTGACAAGTTTTCAAAACAGAAGTCTTTGGATGAATTTTAAATAAAACTTCATTTTTTTACCCTCAGAGCAGATTTATTGTCAGAAATCTGTTCTTTCTCCTGAATGCCAAACAATGAGTGTCAGAAACTGGTCAACTTTAACACTTCTCATTCATTTTGTTGCTTCTTTAAGATAAATAGTTTTTAAAAATATAGTGCCTTCAGAACAATCATGATGTTGACACTTAACTGGCAATAGTTATTTTTAGTCTGCTCTGAATATCATGCTCTTTAAAGCCCTCTGGTCATATTTATTCTTTTACTTTATGATTAGACTTTTTCCAAAAATGCATATTAATGAGTTATTTTAATTTGCTGATGACTGTTCTATAAATATGTCTTTAAAACTAGTTCTTACCTTTACTGTATATTTAATTACCTCCCAGTTATTCATGATTTTTCACTAAAATTTGCCAAATGATAACAAATATATACAGTATATGTAGTATAGATGTTATTTTATTAACGCTACATGAAGATACTTTATTTTTTAAATAAACAACGGTCAGAAAAAGGTGCATACAAGGAATGAATTTGAACTATGACTTGATTCAGTAAAGACACTGTGACTGTAACACTGGATTCTTAATGATGAACTTATTCTTGTTATATTTTTGTTCTGCACCTAAAAGAAACACTGTGACTCAGACGGGGCAGTCTACCTCCTCTTAGATATTAAATTGTTTCTCTCCAGAGTCCCTGTGACAGCGTTAAATACAGATTTTATAATCATTATTATTTTAATAACAAAAACCTGCTGAACCTATGCAAAACTTAACACGAGTACTTTTTCTTTCTGTGGTCCAAGAATGATTTCTCTAACATTGTAAGATCTGTGCTGCTGTTTCCTTTCCTCAGTTTACTGTAACTTCATGTGAGTGTTTATTTCTGCCTCACAAATGTTCACTATGTTAATGTGTAAGCCTGTACAATCAAAATAAACACTTCTTCACAAAACCTGCCTCAAACCTTGTCCTTTTTTTTCTGTGACCCTTTTTGTCTCTTCTAAGATGATGTTTCGTGTTTTGATTTTACTCCATGATGACATTTAGGATCAATATTTTACTGCAAACTGCATTAAATGGACCAAATAGGACCCCTTTCTGAATGTGATGTAGACGAGTCCAAAAGAGTGCACCTAAACATCAACATCAGAATATCCCAAACGTCTGAATGGGCGTTAAAAATGCATAATTTGGAATATCTAGTAAATTTATTTTTCTGTTTCCCTGCCTTTTATCAAAATGGGAATAATTGTGCACAATAAGTTTGAATGTAGAAACATTCTCTGCAATCACTGCAAAAATTATATTTAGGAGAATTTTCTGCAAAAGCATGGTTTTAACGATCGGATGTGAAATGTTAAATTGAAGCTCTTAGTTACCTCCTGATTTAAAAGAATAAAAAAACATGTAAGTGGTGAAACTTTGTGGAATTTATTAAAATTATGCAATATTTTTGTTATTGTTTTTAAATAAAATTAAGCTACATTTAACATTAAATGCAGCTCTGGAATTATTGTTATTATAATTTTTTTTTTAAGTTATGTTTTTGGGGCGTTTTTTGGCTTTATTTTCCGGAAAGCTGGAGAGAGACAGGGAATGTGGCTTGTAGATAGTGGGGATAGACATGCAGCAAATGGTCGAGGCTGGGAGTTGAACCTGCAACCACTGCAGAACTAAAGCCTTTGTACATGGGGCGCACGCTTAGACGTCTTGGCCAATGGCGCCCTTCACCTCCAGAATTTCAACCATCCATTTGCAAGAGATTGTTGTGGGTGTTCCCTGTTGACAAAGCAATACACCTTGTCTTTTTGCTGATCTTGTCTTGGCGTTCTCTGATAAAAATCTGATCCTGCTGTCAATTTAAAGTCAAACATTTCACCATCTCATCCCTGTAGCTCATGTAGAGGCATCTCTTTTAGTTTCACTCTGTTTTATAAACAGTGGAAACTCCCCACTTGATCTTTGTGGAAATTATGTCAGCAGTTTTTAGAAAACTGAACCCTTGCGCCTCAGTGACTGCAGCTTTTCTCATTTCACTGAGCTTGATAGTTCCTCTCCAATCCACCAGGTGGCAGTAGAGAGCTACTGTCTCTCTCTCTCTTCATGAAGCACTGATAATCATGTCATCTGTGGCTTTAAGTTCCCCTGCTTGTCCCTACAAATCATTCATTATCAGCATTCTTAAAAGCCGTCTTCCCCCGCTCAGAGGCTCCTGATGAATCCCGTGTTATCATGGAAAACGTCTTAAAGCGGTTAAAGATTGAGTCTCTTTGAATGAACGTCTGATGAACGCAGACCTGCTCTATTAAAAACCATCACACAAGAAGTTGTATCAGCAATGTCAGCGCCGGTTGACGCCGCTTAATCAAACACGGTGATTGTTCAGCTACAGCAGAGTGGGAATGAGTAATTAACAGAGCTTCATTCACTCACATCTGAAAACTGGAGGTCACGACTGGGAAACACACACACCTCGGAACACACACACACACACACACACACACACACACACACACACACACACACACCTGGGACTTTTAGAATGTGTGGGAAGAAGCGAGGTAAAGATGATGGAGAGGTTCAAAGCTGTCTTTATTATTGATTTCCAATTTCCTTCTCTCACGCTCATCCAACACACACACACACACACACACACTGTCCTATATCACCAACAGGGGACTATTGGTTTACAACGACACAGAGTGGACGTTGGTTTCTGGTCATCAAAGTGTTTCAGACCCTGACCTTATATGATTTCTCATTGTCTTCTTTCACTCTCTTCCATCAGTGAACTGGATCCTGTAACAACTGAGTCATCCAACACACACACTCATACTGTGTGTCTGTTACACTGACCATGTGGGGACTGTTGTTTTCTGATCATTAAAAACAAGGAAAAAGAAAAGAAAATGATCATTTGAGAAATGTATTTATTGTATATGTATGTCTTCTTTCCTGTATTTAGTTCTGAGCAGGAATAACTGTCTGGAATGAAGTATTTTAAAAGGTAGTTTTAGTATTTTGTGTTGCCATGTTTAGCAAGTTACAGTGGCAAGGACAAACTTCCTTTAACAGGCAGAAACCTCCAGCAGGACCAGACTCATGTTAGACACACATCTGCTGAGACCGTGTTGGAGAGAGGGATAGAGGGAGATGAAGAGAGATAATGGATTTTTAAATCATAAGTGATGCTAAAGAAGCAGTTTCACTCTCAGCTTGGCCGTTGTTTACCTCCGCTTTCCGAAACTGGAAATCCAGCAACGCCTTTTTTTAAATTGAATTTAACCTTTATTTAACCAAGTGAGTTAATTGGGAATCAATTTTCATTAGCAATAACGACCTGGGCGAGAAGGCAACACAGGTGGCATGACAATAAATAAAAGACAAAACAAAAAACAGAGAGGACATACAGAGAGACCGAGAGACAGAACAAAACAAAAATATGACAGCAGTGAACAACTTAAAAGCAATTTAAAAGCAAGAGCAGTGATGTTGAGTTATGGGTTGAGTTATGATAAGTTTTTGAAAGTGGCGATTGGAATGAGAGAGGTCAGCTTTAGGGATTGTTGCAGGTGATTCCAGTCGTTTGCAGCAGAAAACTGGAAGGAGGTGCGACCAAAGGAGGTCTGGGCTTTGGGTGTGATGAGTTTGATAAGGCTACTTGAGCGCATGCTACGGTTTGTGCTGTGAAGTTTGATTAGTGACTGTAGGTATAACAGGGTTTCACCAGTGAGGGTTCCTTCAAAACAGATCCAACAGAACAGTCATACCACATACTACCTTCAGACACAGTACGTAATGCATACTACATTTGTAGGTAGTATGAAGCAGGCGGTTTTGAAAACAGCCCCTGACTCTTCTCATCCACTCTGCCAGATGATTTCTGCCTACGACATGGTGGAGTTGGGCTCTCATTGTTGTCTTTTGAGTTTCTCTAGTGTGTTTTTTTTTTCATGTGACTTATCTTTTGTTTCTCTCTCTGCTTCTAGTGCCTCTCCACCCGGCCTCTCACCACCAAAACCGTAAGCTCCCCTTCAATTCTACCAGTGCTTTCACCTCGCCTTTCCCTCCTGGGTGCCTCCGCCCAAAGCCTCTCTTACCACCCTCAAGTCTAAGGTTTTATCAGTTCAGTTTTGTGCACGGTCACACCTTCTTTCTACCCCTCTTCCTTTATCTGTTGGTCTGTTTTTGGGGTCTAGTTGAAGAGTGTCATATCAAATCAATCTCACTGAAGACAGTACTTGGTGCCAACTTGTTTGTACCTTTAGTCGGTACCCAGCTTAAGACCCCCATGTGTAGTGAAGGGGTCTTGTCTCACACTTTCAGGGTTGTATTTTAAATAACCACCCGCTCACTATGCATTATCCCCGACATTATACTATTTGAATTGTTTTTTTAAGAAGTTGCCATGAAAAGACTTGCAGACCTTCATATTTAGCACAGGAATCGTCCATTCCCAGTCTCACACACGCCAAATTGAACAATGAGTGTTCACTGCAAATGGCAGGATGCTCACCCTGGAGAGAAGGACTTCTGCCAGACCTCATAAACCTCCTTCACCCACCATTGAGCCCCTCGACCAATGTAGCTTGTAATTGAGTGAACCAATGATCACGACACAATATTGTCTCACAGGCTGGAGACATCTTTTCTTGCGTTTAATCTTTCACATTTGGGGCTTTTTATGTTTCCATGGTTTGCCTGTTACGCGTGCCTACAGAGAGTTGTAGAAAGTTCAGCTGCAGCCGAGCTCAAATTTGGCTTACATCATGACATGAGGGAACAGAAAGGAGGGAGGGCAAGGACACGCAGCACATGATGAAAATGAAAAATGATGCTCTTTACTTTGTGTAATAGTATGGCTTAATAGATCCTGTACAAATCAGCAGCTTTAATATATAACATGAGCAAAATATGAAGATATATTTAATTAAGCTTCATATTTAAATTCAAAGGCACATATGTTTATATTCTATGTTGTGTCATATTATATCATAGTTTAATTTACAAGTAATTTTATCTTTTTAACACAGTATGGCCATGTAGCGCCAAATCCCAACAAATGTTCTCCTCAGACTCTTTCCAAACAGAGCAGGTCTAGACCTACCCTATGTTCTATTATTAACAAAGACCCAACATCAAGACTGGATCAGATCCAGTCCCATCTTACAGACAGGACTCAGTCTGATCTCATCTTAATCCACCATGAGCAGAGCACTTTGCAGCATTTAGCAAGTTACAGTGGCAAGGACAAACTTCCTTTAACAGGCAGAAACCTCCAGCAGGACCAGACTCATGTTAGACACACATCTGCTGAGACCATGTTGGAGAGAGGGATAGAGGGAGATGAAGAGAGAGAGAGATGATAGTGGAGAGACGGATAGTAGTAGTTGTAGCAGCAGCTGGAGTCTGGCACGTCCACAGCAGCAGCAGAGATCCAGAGGAACCTACGAGACAAGGGAGCTCAGGGACTCCAGAAAGGTCTATGAAAAGAGAAAAGAGAGGGAGACCAGAAGAAAGAAAAAGAGGAGAATAAATGGTGAAGGAATGACAGAAGGAAAGGACGGGATAAGAAAAGGAGACATGAAGGATGAAGAAACATAGAAAGAACAAAGAGGGAAAGAAAGAAAGAAAGGAAGGAAGGAAGGAAGGAAGATGGAAAGAAAGAGGGAATGAAATAAACAAAGAAAGAAATTAAAGAAAGAAAGAAGGAATGAAAGAAGAAGGAAGGAAGGAAATAAAGAAAGAAATGATGAAGGAAGAAATGAAAGTAAGGAAGGGAGAAGAAAAACGAAAGAAGGAAGGAAGGAAAGAGAAGGAAAGAAAGAAAGAAAGGAAGACCCAAAAAAAGGAATCTACAGCAGAGATCCAGAGGAACCTACTAGACAAGGGAGCTCAGGGACTCCAGAAAGGTCTATGGTTAGTAACTTTAATGGGACAGGAAGAGTTAAAGTAAGAGACAGGCAGAGAGAGGAGAGAGAGGGAAAGACAGGATCCCAGTGTGTCAGTCTAAGCCTATAGCAGAATAACTAAGAGCTGGTCCAAGCCTGATCCAGCTCTAACTATAAGCTTTATCAAAAAGGAAAGTTTGAAGCCGACTCTTAAAAGTAGAGAGGGGGTCTGCCTCCTGGACCCTGACTGGTAGATGATTCCAAAGGAGAGGGGCCTGATAGCTGAAGGCTTTACCTCCCATACTATTCAAACCTGAGACTTTAGGTACGACCAGCAGGCCTGCATGTTGGGAGCGTAGTGTTCTAGAGGGGTAATAGGTCACTATGAGCTCTTTAAGATATGAAGGTGTTTTGTAGGTCAGAAGAAGGATTTTAAATTCTATTCTAGGTTTAATGAAATAGAAATGGGAGTAAAAGCTTCGTAGCAGAGTCGTCCTCTTGTTAGAAATCAAACTTCTTGACTTTCACACCAGAACAAAGACACAAATAAACTCTGCTGACACAGTAACCCACCACAGCATCATGTCACCTTAAACCTAATGTTGTGACACCGCCTGACATCATTCACTGAGAAACACTTTATCTCCGGACTGCAAGGGAGCAGCAGCAACCTCTATCACTGTCAAGACAGGACACACACACACGCTCATACACACACTCACACTGTACACTGAAGGTCACCTGAAACACACCCTGGGAAGAGCGGCTCTGTGAACATGAACTCTGTTACAGAACGCGGTGTGTGTAGAGCCGTGAATAATTCATGATGATTTGTTAAAATTAGTTTGCTGTCAATAATTCATCACAGATTCTGGTGCCAGACTGAGTTATGTAACAAACCAGGCAAATCCCTGCAGCACTTAAACTTGGTCACCAGAAGCATAGATGCCCTAACACAGGCTGCTCTATTATCCCTTTGCATTGTTAGATTAAATAAACTGCAGGAAATGTTTTAAAATAAAGAGATGAATATGTTTATGTTTGATAACACCTTCAGAATAACCGTGTGTTCCTGCAGCGGTCGACTGAAGCAGAGAGACTGCAGGTCATTGGTGCTGAACACAGAGTAACCTGATTACAGACGGAGAGGTTAGGCCACAGTCATGGCAGTAATATACTTACGAGGCTCTAAATGGAGCCTAACCAGCTCTCACTGGAAAGCAGAGCAGTTGTTAAAGTGGAGCTTGTTTGTTTGGAGTCTTAAGTTCACACACACGCCGCTGCTGATGGAGCAAAATGAGGAGGTCGGTTTTCAGAGTGGACGCCACTTACTGTTTAATGTGCATGATGGCGTCACCCATTGGTTTCTGAGGTTGCGGATAACATACTGGAAATGATCACTCTAACTAACTTCCAGCTCATTAAAATCCTGCAAATCATCCGTACCATGATAGCCAATCAGCTTGCAGATCCTCTGGTGACGTTTGTTGCGATGTATAGAGGCAGGTGGACGTTCATTCATCTGGAATATAAAGCAAACATTTAATGCATCTCTTCTCTTCCCTGAACTTTGTGACACTACCTACTTTTTATGTGATCAGGAATAAACAGGAGATCACTTGGAGGAAAGTTGGTGAGGAGGTTGGATTATCTGCAAAGTAGATCTTGAAAACCTTCGTCTGTCATTTGATTCCAGCTATCAGTTGAGCTAGCAAGTTAGCACTGCCCAAATTAGCATAACCAGCTTCATCATTCTACATAGTCAAGCTCAACCTTGTTTGATGATGACAGACTGGAATGGCGTTTGAAGGGAACCTCTCCCCTCCAGCAAAAAGTTGGGTCTTAGGCACTTTCACTGCAATTAAGGAAATCGTTCATGTTTGGTGTGAATGCGACATTAGCGTTAAAGGTACTGTAGTGGCTATTTGACATGGCCAACTTTACAAGACTCAATGCAAAAACCAGCCACGGGGGGGCGCTGGTGGCCTAGCAGTCTAAGTGCCCCACGATTAGAGGCTATAGTCCTCGTCGCAGAGGTCGCCGGTTCAACTCCTGGCCGGTCGACCATCCACTGCATGTCCTCCCCCACTCTCTACTCCCTAGGTTTCCTGTCTTTCTGCAGCTGTCCTATCCATTAAAGGCAAAAAAAGCCCAAAAATATAACTTAAAAAAAAACAAAAATCGTCCACGGGGCACGGGGAGAGTGGATCGTACACGGTGTGCAAAGATTGCCAATGTCCAGCCAAGTGTGCCGTATTTCTGGTGGTTTATTGTACAACACAAAAAAGGCTTCTCTCAAACAAAAGGGAACGTCTCTAAGCCTTCAAATCTCCAGGTAAAAATACATTCACCTTCCCTTCTGTCCGCCCCTCCTAAGTTACCTGCCCATCTAAATACACGTCACCCGATGCAAAACTATCAATCTATAAAAGTGAGCAACGAAATATACTAATAACACCTAAGGCATCAAAGTTAATCCTCGAATTATCTTAAATGAATTGATTAAAGTAAAAATAATCAAATATATGAAACAATGTAAATAGCTCCAACAGGTACAGTGTTTCAAATGTGAATATCTAGCTACACCAAGCCGTCAGATTCTTCATTGAAATGCTCCCCTGCTCGCCCCCCTCGTTGGTGAAGCGACGGTGACCTTTGAGGACAAGGAGCTCCTCTATATGTCATGTTTTTACCATCAAAAGTGTCAAACAGTACAAAGTCAGTAGTGTTTGGGGCATTGCATTACAAAGTCATCCATTAGATAAGCTACGTCACGTGTTACTTCTGCAGGTGAGGACTGCGTTGGTTAGTTTCATTAGTCATTAGTTGATGAACAATAATGCCTTATTCTTCTTTTGTAAACACAAAACAGAAAATCCTGAAGCATTTCCACTGTTTCTGTTTCCATCCTACTTTAGTATTTGCGTCAGTGCGCATCTGTAGTTAGCTAATTCAATCATTAGTTTTGAGACTTTTAGCGAAAGGGACAAGAACGACATCACGGTGAAGTGTAAACTGTGTTAGAGATCCATCAACTCAACTCAACTCAACTCAACTTTATTTATAAAGCACTTTAAGAACAACAGCAGTCGGACACAAAGTGCTGTACAGAAACATAATGGATAAAAACAAACAATAAAATCATAAAATCAATAAGAACAATAAGATAAAATAAAGTTAAAAAATAAAAATAAAAATAAAAATAAAAAGGCACTGAAACAAGAGCAGGGTCTCATGCTGAGTCGAAAGCCAGGGAATAAAAATGGGTTTTAAGACGACTTTTAAAAGTGGACAGTGAGGGGGCTTGTCTGACGGCTAAAGGAAGATCGTTCCACAGTTTGGGAGCAGCGACAGAAAAAGCCCTATCCCCCCTGAGCTTCCGCTTGGACCTCGGTACCTCCAGGAGCAGCTGATCAGCTGACCTGAGGCACCGAGCAGGGGCATAGAGATGGATCAGCTCAGAGAGCAGCTCAAGGAAGAGGAAGATGTTGTTGGTGCTACAGCTCTGAAATAGCAGCAGCTAGCTTTAAGTCCAGCTTTGGGAGGAGAGGAAATAAGAGGAATGGCGTGCTCCCCCTGCTGGAGACCTGCAAGATCTAACGACGCCTGCACTGGTTACCAAAGAAACCTCTGAGGGCGGCTTCTTTGCATTTACAGAGGACAGATTGAAGCTTATTTCAAGTTAATTTTCAAACCCATTTACAAGGAGCCTCATATAAAGAGCGATGATTACTCCCATTTGCTTTTGTGCAGCACAAAATGTGATGGCCTAAGATAGTTGGCCCATGAGGCCTGGGTACATGAATATATATATGAGTAATAAAGTAAAGACTTCAAACTTTAGATATAAGCAGCATAAATTACGACAACATAATGACTGGGAGTCGTCCAACATAAAGAAGTTGAAGTAGAAGCTACAAACAGCATAAAACCACTGCAGTAATAAATTGAAACAATGCCAGTCAGCACAGGTGGGTCTTTAAAAGCTTTATAAACTGAGGCGCTGACTCAGCTGAGTGGCTCTGACCTACTTTCACAGTGCTGGAGCTTACAGTCATCATCCGCCTTTGTCCTGAGCCCAGGAACTTTTAACAGCTTTTATTGCCAGACCTGAGGTGTACTGGTGCAGAATACAGGGATTAAAGATCAAAACCGAACCATGGAGGGTTTAAAAAGCAACCAGAAGACTCCTAAACGGAAAGTCTTCATCTGATATTGATAAAGACAAGATTTCAAACTCCTCTAATAACACCTGAAGCTGCTGTCATAAAGAAACTAAACATAACATCATCAGCCTGTAATGAACTTGCTGTAATTAGCTGTACCTCCAGAACACCAACACTCACAATTTGCCAGTGTTGCAGTACTCAAGACCTGATATTCAGGACCTTTGACTCAAACATTGACTGCTGTAGGACTCAGAATATTGAGAAGAGGACACAGACTTGTTTCTGACATAGACTGTTTTAATGTTTATGATTGACAGTTCCTGCAAGGAGAAAGACATGCTAAGATTTGTGCATATTTAAAAAGATTCTACAGGAATTGAAAGCAAGAGCAGAGTAATTGGATATGTAGAAGAACCATCGAGGAGAAGACAGAGACAAACTCAAACTTTAACAGACATCTCTCCAGGATGAACCCAGAAAAGCAAGAGAGATGATGAAGTTATATTCACAACTGTCATGACTGTAGTGATAATTCAAATCTCCAGACACACACTCAGGAATTCATCACAATCTGATGTTATTAAAAGATTTCCTGAACATCCAAAAGGTCCCACCAAGCAGTTCCTCGAGTGTCCACTAGAGGTGGACTGCAGAAACATTGTAAACCAGTTGTTCTCAAAGTGGGGTCCTGCGACCCCTGGGGGTCTGTGAACCATAACGTGGGGGTCATTGAAATAATTTGAATACATTTCTAATAAATTGTAAAATTGTGCTCTGTCATTACAAACAGCAGGGTTAGGATTAGGATTAGGGTTAGGGTTAGGGTTAGGATTAGGGTTAGGGTTAGGGTTAGGATTAGGGTTAGGGTTAGGGTTAGGATTAGGGTTAGGATTAGGGTTAGGGTTAGGATTAGGGTTAGGGTTAGGGTTAGGGTTAGGATTAGGATTAGGGTTAGGGTTAGGGTTAGGATTAGGGTTAGGGTTAGGGTTAGGGTTAGGGTTAGGGTTAGGATTGGGATTAGGGTTAGGGTTAGGGTTAGGGTTAGGATTAGGGTTAGGGTTATGATTAGGATTAGGGTTAGGGTTAGGGTTAGGATTAGGGTTAGGGTTAGGGTTAGGGTTGGGATTGGGATTAGGGTTAGGGTTAGGGTTAGGATTAGGATTAGGGTTAGGATTAGGGTTAGGGTTATGATTAGGATTAGGGTTAGGGTTAGGGTTAGGGTTAGGATTGGGATTAGGGTTAGGGTTAGGGTTAGGGTTAGGGTTAGGATTAGGGTTAGGGTTAGGGTTAGGATTAGGGTTAGGGTTAGGATTAGGGTTAGGGTTAGGGTTAGGGTTAGGATTAGGATTAGGGTTAGGGTTAGGGTTAGGGTTAGGATTAGGGTTAGGGTTAGGGTTAGGGTTAGGATTAGGGTTAGGGTTAGGGTTAGGGTTAGGATTAGGGTTAGGGTTAGGGTTAGGATTAGGGTTAGGATTGGGATTAGGGTTAGGGTTAGGGTTAGGATTAGGGTTAGGGTTAGGGTTAGGGTTAGGGTTAGGATTGGGATTAGGGTTAGGGTTAGGGTTAGGATTAGGGTTAGGGTTAGGGTTAGGGTTAGGGTTAGGATTGGGATTAGGGTTAGGGTTAGGGTTAGGATTAGGGTTAGGGTTAGGGTTAGGATTGGGATTAGGGTTAGGGTTAGGATTAGGATTAGGGTTAGGGTTAGGGTTAGGGTTAGGGTTAGGGTTAGGATAAGGGTTAGGGTTAGGGTTAGGGTTAGGATTAGGGTTAGGGTTAGGGTTAGGGTTATGATTAGGATTAGGGTTAGGGTTAGGGTTAGGATTAGGGTTAGGATTAGGGTTAGGGTTAGGGTTAGGGTTAGGGTTAGGATTAGGGTTAGGGTTAGGATTAGGGTTAGGGTTAGGGTTATGATTAGGATAGGGTTAGAACCAGAACCAAACTCAAGCGAACAGAACCAGAACCAAACTCTAGCAAACCGAACCACAACCGAACCACAACCGAACCACAACCGAACCACAACCGAACCACAACCGAACCAAACTTAAGAAAACCGAACCAGAACCGAACCAGAACCGAACCAGAACCGAACCAGACCAGAACCAGACCAGAACCAGACCAGAACCAGACCAGAACAGAACCGAACTAGTACCGAACAAGACCCGAACCAGAACCGAACCGAACCAGAACCATACCGGAACCAAATATAAGCAAACAGAACCAGAACCAGGACTAAACCAGAACCAAACTCAAGCAACAGAACCAGAACCAAACTCAAGCAAACAGAACCAGAACCAAACTCAAGCAAACAGAACCAGAACCAAACTCAAGCGAACCGAACCAGGACCAAACTTAAGCAAACCCAACCAGAACCGAACCAGAACTGAACCAGACACAGACCAGAACCGAACCAGTGCAGAACCGAACCAGACCAGAACCGAATCAGAACCGAACCAATACCGAACCAGAACCGAACCGAACCAGAATCGAACCAGAACCAAATATAAGCAAACAGAACCAGAACCAGAACTAAACCAGAACCAAACTCAAGCTAACAGAACCAGAACCAAACTCAAGCAAACAGAACAGAACCAAACTCAAGCAAACAGAACCAGAACCAAACTGGAGCAAACAGAACCAGAACCAAACTGGAGCAAACAGAACCAGAACCAAACTGGAGCAAACAGAACCAGAACCAAACTGGAGCAAACAGAACCAGAACCAAACTGGAGCAAACATTATTAATGTCCTCAGGTTGGCATTGAGTAAAATCAGATCCCTCAGCTTGGATGGTCTGATCCGGTTTCTCCTCTCAGTGAGTATTTGCCCGGTCTTTGAGAAGAACCCTAAACCTAACCCTCTCAGAAGGAACAGATGAAGCCACGATACACAGCCTCCCCTCCATCACCTGTATCCTATATCCTCACATGTGATTGGCCGCATGGCCGCCATGCTGACCAATCAAAACAAAGTTCTGCTGTGAGCAGAGCTGGGGCTGAACACTGAGAGAGCTAAGCAGGGAAAGGAAAAAACTGGGAGCCGGCTCTCTCTCTATGCGAGCCGGCTCTTCTGATTCACTATAAAGCATCGACTCTCAGAGCCACAGCTTTTGATCATGACACATCACTAATGTGATTAATCTGTGTTACAATTATGAGGGGGTCCTTGGACAAGTTTCTCGACCACATACACACCCATTCAAAGAAGACGATCTTTACAGCAGAAATAAACATGTTTACAGTCTGGTTCAAAAAATGGATTAGGTCTTAATAGCTTATTTCTCTATCAGCACACACTGTACGGGGGTGAATTTTTTCATTACTCATTATTTTTGAAGATATTAAACTTAGGAGTTTTTCCCAAATAAGGGCATGGCTGAGTTGATTGACAGGCGGGGACCCTGTAGCTGTTAGCAAGGAGGCTAAAGACCTGCTTAAACTCTGTGTCTTTGCCTAATAGTAGGTCGAACAAAGTAAGGTTGAGTCAGCATTTCTAATATGACAACCACCGACGATGGGCTTAAAAACTCTGCTTCACAAACAAATGGTCATGGAGACTACATCCATGCATTTAACAGTCACCACAGTCACAGTCGGACTCAGGTAATGGTGACTCGAGACTCGACTGAGACTTGAAGTTTTGACTACAACACTCACAATGTGCACTTCTGCAGCTGCATGATGGCTGAAGTCTGAGCGCCTATTTCAAAGTTAAGTTACAGTTAGAGAGTCTTTTCTCAGCATTCTCCATGATAACAGTGTTTTGCAACAATTGAGGAGACCTGACACAACAATCTGATTTCCGTAAATCTGAGTAAACTCTGAAACAAAGGAAGAAATCAACTCTGAGTCAGTGAAAGTAAACAGCAGTGTAATTCGTCCTCCAGCCTATAAAGCCATAAATCACTGACGGCATGATAACCTAATCTCAAACTGGATTCCTCTTTATTTTAAAAGACACTGAAGGACGATATTATGGGAGAGGATGTGTTCTCAAACGGTTATGAATTGTTTTCCAATACGACTCCGATGCAGCAGACGTGATGGATCACGGTGTCTGGAAGCAGGGGAGTCTTGGAGCAACAACAGCCCTGCTCTCACTTAATGAGACTCAAACACACAGCAGACTGTGAGCATGTAAGAAGACATGTAGTGATCAATACACGGCTGATCAAACACACACTGTGGTCATATCTTTAGATTTGTCCCCTCTCGCTGTTCATACTGATCCCCTGTAGGAGAGGTGGGTGATAATTTTTTATCCTGTGTTATTCTTTTAATCCATCCACTCATTTGTCCTCATCTTTTCTGTTTGTTTTTGTTTCCCACAGATCTTTACTGAAGTTTTCCAACTGTTACTACCCCACTGTGTTAAATACTTGACTCTGATAGGTCAAAACATCATAATGGTGATTAACTCTCAACAGCAAAAGCAACAACAGAGACATCCTGATCACACGCAACATATCAAATCAACCACATTTCACCTAGGGCTGTCACAATATCTGATTTTCACCTCATGACCACTGAGGCCAAAAACAATTCATGATATTGATGTCGCTATATTCCTTTGAAAACATGCAAAAATGAAGGAAAGGCAAGACGAGATTGGAGCTGCATGTTACTTCATAAACTCTACTAACAAACACAACTGACTTACTGTCATGTCATAAAGTCTAATGAGGTTCAAGGTTTTGTTTAATCCACCTCACCAGCCCTCTGGCAGAGAATTCTAATTCAACGTAAACTCACCGTCTTCCTCTGCGTAACACGTTGTCCACAAACTGGCGAGTAAACTTGTATTGGCTGTAGGTAGAGTCCTCTCATCTGTCATCTCCTCTGTCATGATTTGCAGTAGAAGCCACACACTGTGAGGAAAAACTGTCTAGCTAGCTGGATACTGAGTCGTCCTCTTCTGTTGCTTCTTCTTCTACATCCTCCCTCCAATTTAGCTACTGGACCCCAACCATCTCTAACATTGGACTTCCACCAGATCCATATCCGGTCTGTCTCCAATCTTTTGCGGTCCGGCTGCCACCGGTTCTGTTTTCAGAACAGAGCACAGAGCAGGAGTAGGACCACTGGACAGCTGGAGTCATGTGACCGAGGTTTTCCCCGCGGTAATCACTGAATCAAGGATTCTCCTCCTCCTCCTCTCCTCATCCATGTTGTCTTTCTGGTCCTCTGAAAACCTCTGTCCTGTTGACTCCAGGCCTGGCTCCGCTCATCATGACTTTGGTTTGTTGTTGTAGTTAAGTGAAATACGATCTGGTGATAACACAGAGTGTTTTATTCTGAAAATTAACCGGATGTTTTCATTTTGTTTTGGTGAAACCTGACTTCCTGCCCCGCTCCATCTGCTCTGTTGAGATTGATGCGTCGTGATCCGGCAAAAACAGAAGTCTTGTGTATCTGATCCGGAGGGCTCAGGAGTCCAATGGAGCGGATCCGGTGGAAGTTAGCACGTTGACTAGAATAGAAACCTATCAGATCTGGTACTGTGACAGATCAGAGACGGACCTGACACTGATCCGGTGGAATTTGGCCGTGAGATGAACATCCTGTCCTGCAATCCAGAGCTGGTGAGAGTATCTCGAAGCTGCTGATCTCTACAAAGTCACTTAAACCAGAAGAGGTAGAGATGACAGCAACAATGTTCAAAGTTGTGATATTTGCCTCATGTGTGTTTAAAGGTGTCAACGCCAAAGAGAAGGAGAGCTGAATGAGGAGAGAGATTTCAACATCAATATTCCTGCAGAAGTCCCGTTCACCTCGTCTGATGTTACCTTCAGTGGAAATGTTGGGTAGGAGTTACTCTATGTATATATCTATCTATCTGAGAGAGGACGATACTTATGTCCTCTTTGTCCTCTCTCTTCTGTTCCTCTGTAATAACGTCTGATAAAGAATAAAGACATGCAGACCTCTACGTCCTGTAAAAGGCTGAGGTGTCAGCGGTGAAGGTGAGGAGCCCCCCTGCTGTCTCTGCATCAGAGCTGTTTGAGTTTCATTTCACTTCACTCATCGTGGAAATGGTTTATTTTGCCCACCTGAATCTGCATGTGTTCATTTTCTCTCCTCTTCATTTCATGCAGTTTAAGTGCGTCTCGAAAACCACTCTGGGGTTCCTCTGTCTCATCTCATCTTCACAGATCTCATTTGAGGAGTTTTATTGCGAAATACGGCTGCTTTCAAATGAAAAATTCAACTTCTCTCAGAAAGTGATGGCATGAAATTACTATTCACTTCAAAATGATATTATTGTCCGCCGGAGGAATACTTTGATTTAAAAAAAAATGAGAGGCTTCTTTATCAGCTTTTAAGCTCCGCCCATTCAGGAAGTAAGAGGGCAGGTATAGGAGAGTTAGAGGAGGAGGGGATTTTCCATGACATTACTGTACAGGATCCTCAAGCTTACAAAATTACAGCATATATTTTCGACAAAGCTATGACATTTTTCAGTTTTAACATCTGATATGTTATCTTTACACTGTTCCCAATCAACAAAAGGGTTTTTATAATTCGCTAATCATCAAATTATGTTTTTATCAACATTTTTACGCAGCATCTCAACCCTTCTGAGAAGTGGGGTTTTAAATTGTTGAAATTAAATAGAATGCATGCAGTAAAGACTGGACTACATGACACAGGGTTTATGCAATCGTTCACACAAAATGCAAAGAAAGTCATTAGGGCGAGTGAATTACGTGTAAAGTCAACGTAAAGACGTGAGTAGACGTGAGTTCTAGTTCTTGGCGGCAGTGATGCAGGTTGGGCAGTGTGATTTGCACGAATTCTACGTGTGAATGGCGAAAATTCATCTCATTCACTTATTGGCGAGAGTTTAAAAATTTGACCTCAAGGGAATCATTCGCGACTAGCGGAGGATCATTCATCTGGAAAAATTTGGACAATTTTTTTATGTCTCTGTGCTGCTTCCCTGAACATTGTGACACTTCTTTATTTTAAGGGAATAAATAGGAGCTTGCATTATCTGGTAAATTGTGAGTTGCTTGTCTGTCACTTGATTGTTGTCCAAGGATGTTAGCACTGCCTCCTTTAGCATAATCGGCTTCACCTTTCAATGTCTTGGAGCTCAACCTTGTTTGATGACAACAGACTGGAGTGGCGTATCTTGGGCACTTGCGTACACGCAATTTTGACGCCCAAATTGAGCAAGAAAACACTAAATATTCTGGTGTTCGTATGAGTGCAAATGAAGTGTTTGTCATTAACCCTCCTGTTATGTTGCGGGTCAAATTGACCCTTTTAAAAGTCTATTTCAGGTAATATATGCCTTCAAAACCAGCTAAATGCAGCATGAAAATCTGGGCAGCATGTGACATAAGGTGTCACATGCTGCCCAGAAAAAAAATTCAAAATGTAAAATAAAATAAACAAAAATCAATGTCATGCAAAACTATTGTATCTATATTTAGGACTTTCCAATGTACATTAAAAAAAGGTTTTAACATTAATTTGAATGAGTTATCCTCATTGAACCACGATCTGTGAGGATTAAAGAACACCAATGGACCAAATCTTGATTTTGATGGTTAGTAATGGAGTTAAAAATTTGATTTAAAAAAATGTTTATTGGGATTTTTTGAGGTTCTGACGCTTTTGGATAATTGAATATTCCCCGGGTCAAATTGACCCAGGAACATTATTGCTGTTCCAGAGAAACGAACATAACAGGAGGGCTAAGAGGAATTTCAGACAAGATAACAAATTATTACTTGTTTTAGAAATAATGCACAAGCCATTTAATGTTGTATTTCAGGGGTTCCCAAATTTTTCAGCCCATGACCCCCAAAATATAGGTGCCAAAGACTTGCGACCCCCACTGTCCCTCAAAGTGATTCAATTAGGCTTCATGTAGCTGGTCTGCAGAAAATGACCCTACCTATATGAGCATGTGTCTGTGTTTCCTGTGCCGTTATGAATGAACCTGCTGCTACTGATGCTTTAGATAATTAACTGTTCACTAACCCTAAACTTAGGAGTCATCTGGCATCAAAGAAAGGCTGAAAACTCATTACATTTTCTATTTTCAAGGTTTTATTTCAAGGTTAGCTACTATTTTTGTTGATATTATTTACTGTAATGGGTAAAATGTACTATTTTTAGATAACTTGAAAAAGAAAATTTTCTTGAAGACATCTCATGACCCCCCATTTGTGTCTTGGGACCTCCCAGGGGGTCACGATCCACACTTTGGGAACCCCTGTTCTATTTAATATAATAACTCAGACGTATACATATTAGATGAGTGATGATGCTTACATGAAATCTATTCTGAGAAGTGGGAGAATCTAATTAAGTACAATAGCTCCATTAATAGAAAGTTTAAAGCAGTAGACATGTGAACAATACAGTCTTTGGCACTGTAAGGTAAGAGAGAAGACACACAGGCAGATTACATTAAAGTCTGTTTGGAGATGAAATACACTGAAAATGAAGAGATCAGCTTAACAACCCTAATCTCCCGTGGAAGCTTTTTTCCAAAGTCTTGCGGCTCTAATGGCACATCTTCTGTCTCTTTGTTCTCTGGTCTGGATTCAGGAACCAGCAGGAGAGCAGAATTTCAGGTCCTCAGGGCCTGCGAAGACCTCATGGGGAGTTTAAAGGTCTGAAATTAAGATCTGGGCCAAACCGCTCTGGGATTAAAGACGCCATAAGTAGGACTTTAAAATGAACTCCAAAACTAACAGAGAGAAAACGAGACGATGAAAGATGGGGTGCTCTAATTTTCTGATACCTGTTTGAAGCATGTGGTGACATTTTTAACCAACTAGAAGTGTCAAAAACCCAATGAATGTATGTTATCCTCCTTATTACATTTATATAACATTATTTAAAGTTCTCAGGCGGTTTCCAGGACCAAAGTCTGTGTTGAAAAATGACTTTTACTGACAAACACGTCCTAAAGATCCAACAGATTGAACGTAGTTAACGTTGAAACACATGTACTTAAATAATCTACATCAATCCTTTCATTTTTACAATCCTACAGAGGACATTTCTTTACCCTCTTTCAATCACCAGAGCATTTTATTGGTGTGTTTCATGGTTGGAGGGTCCTAACCTTGCACAATATCACCCACACTCTGAAATATAGGGACTGAGTCACTGCTGAGACAAGCATGTTTTCATAGATTCATACCCGTGTGATTGTGTGTGTGCAAACTATTGAAAAGAACCACACCTTTCAAAAAAGAGATGACTCTTCTTTTCACCTGAAAACACCAGAAGATGACGTCTATTATTGGCCTTTATGTCCTCCAGCACTTCAGTGAGCTCAAGGTAACAAAATGAGAAAAATAAAAATGTGATACTCAAACTAGAAATTGTTTATTGGATTTGTTTCTGTGAATGGAAGCATAAAACTTAATGTTTTTGCAAAAGACAATCAAGGAGATGTCAGACAACGCAGTGAAATTTGCAAAGCAGAGGAGAAGCTATTCCAGTTTGGGGCCAAACAAAGTTTTCTTCCTCTCTTTCCTCATGGGAATGGGGGAGTAAGGAGAGGTAGAGCGTACAGTGTGACCTAACCTGGAGGGGGCTGGTTCTAGGAAACCGAAGCCCACTGTTGAGCCGCTCCAAGAGTTTGTGCCTAACTTCAATCAATCAATCAATCTTTATTTGTATAGCACCAAATCACAACAAACGTTATCTCAAGACACTTTTACAAACAGAGCAGGTCTAGACCACACTATGTCAAATTATGAACAGAGACCCAACATCAAGACAGGGTAAGACTCAGTCTTACCCCACCTTAATCCACCATGAGCATTGCACATCGCAGTATTTAGCAAGTTACAGTGGCGAGGAAAAACTTCCTTTAACAGGCAGAAACCTCCAACAGGACCAGACTCATGTTAGACACACATCTGCCTCGACCGAGTTGGGTCTTGAAAGAGGGATAGAGGAGAGAGAGAGATGATAGTGGTGAGACGGATAGTAGTAGTTGTAGCAGCTGGAGTCTGGCACGTCCACAGCAGCAGAGATCCAGAGGAACCTACGAGACAAGGGAGCTCAGGGACTCCAGAAAGGTCTATGGTTAGTAACTTTAATGGGACAGGGAGAGTTAAAGTAAGAGACAGGCAAAGAGAGGAGAGAGAGGGAAAGACAGGATCCCAGTGTGTCAGTCTAAGCCTATAGCAGCATAACAAAGACCTGGTCCAAGCCTGATCCAGCTCTAACTATAAGCTTTATCAAAAAGGAAAGTTTGAAGCCTACTCTTAAAAGTAGAGAGGGTGTCTGCCTCCCGGACCCTGACTGGTAGATGATTCCAAAGGAGAGGGTCCTGATAACTGAAGGTTCGACCTCCCATACTACGGCAGCTCAGAAGAACCTACGAGACAAGGGAGCTCAGGGACTCCAGAAAGGTCAAAGGTTAGTAACTTTCAGAAGGGAGATGCCCACTTGAGAGAGAGAGAGATTTAACTCCTGCATCAAATGCTGTATCTTCTATTTCCTTTAAATCCAACTTAAACTTAACAAAATAACCCACTCCCCCCATTTCTATGATAGTTTGTTTGTTGAGCTCGGTCTGTTCGGCAGTGAAAGAGACAGAGAACCCATTGTTTGCATTTATTAGATCAGTAAACATCCAAACTTTACTGTTCAAAAGTTTTTGTTCTTTGCTCAACCATGCAGCCACTGTTGTTTTTATCTGCTATCATGCCTCGCTCTCTGCTGGAGACACACAATCACTTTTCTTGGCCGTGTCAAAGGCGCCACTCTGCACCATTAACTGTAATGTCAAAAACCAAGAGTGTGTCATAGAGCCCATCCTCAGCACTAAATGCAGTTATTGCCACTAGAGCGTGGGATTGACACTTCACACACACACCTATATCCTCTACGGACACACACACACACACACACACACACATACTGCTGTCCAGGAGAGTCAGAGGTTGCAGTTGACCTTGCTCAGGCACTGACAGGTTGTTCCCCTCAGGTGTTCATGGTGTGGCTTGTCAAACGGTCGTAATTCACCAGTTCATCCCGCAAAGCATGGAGCTGAAGGACAGGTGGCTTTAGGCTATAATTACTGATTCCTCTCATGTCTTGCTGTGGCCTCCTGTGAGAGTTTTCTGTTCTTTTTGTTTCGCTTTCCGCTCTGTCTGCCTCCTTTCCACGAAGAATGCACGTTTTGTTTTTGCAGCATTGTTCTCTGTGGGTGTGAAATATGTGATAAATCCTTCCCCAAGTCCAGCCATCCATCTCCCTTACAATGATAATCAAAGATGCATTGAAGCAGAGGACAACCTCTCTTTTCACACTATCACACACCCTCCTTGCTGCAACTTGGCTGTGATTTGGATTCTGTCAGCTTTTTGTGCCTGCTCAGCCCTTTTTTGTGTGTGTGTCCACGCGTCCGCACCGGCCCTGGCGTGGCGTCAAACCCCACCAGCCCTCCTCGCTGAGTGGAGAGGGTGACTCACAGTGATCACCACCCTGCACGCCACAGCATCGCCACTAATTCACTCACTGAGGGGTGTCCTGTAAATCAGACGTCCCCACGGCCCAGGTCCGTGCTGATGAGAGAGGGGCTGCAGCCGGTGGCAGCTCAAGGACCGGCCGATGGACTCAGCAGCTAGCCGTCCACACTCAGCAGAACACAGGACTGTCTTTATGGTTGAACTTTGCACGTGGATAGATTACCTGTCAGAGAAAAGCTCACTTTGGTTCGTGGGCTGACAGTGTCACAGTGAAGACTAATGGCCGGCTAAGCTCTTCTTCAATATGGAGCCATCGCCGTGAAATATCAAAGGAGATGAAATCCTTGTTTCACAGACAGAGTTTGTGGAGTCAGCAAGTGTCCAGTATTTATAGTTCGATATGTGGAGGCTGATCAGAGCTAGCTAGACACTGCAGCCATCTTGGTTTGTTTTCAGAGTCAGAAGTGACCACAGCTGGGTGACAGAGTGAGCTGAAGAAGAGTGAGATGTTGGAAAGTGCTATGTCATAATGTTGATATTAATTGGGATGCCAATTTGGGGTGTTTTGGTAGCAAATAGAAGATATCTCAGTTTGCCTTCAAACAGCTGACTGCTGAACAGGGTGTTTTTTAGACTCCATTTCTGCAACTTGCCTACTGTTAAACATACTCTGTTTAATCATCCTTTGTACTCTAAATGAGACCATGCTTTACTAAATTAGAATCATACTGGAGTGAAGAAGACTTGTAAGTTGGGTTTGAGACAATCATCTTAGTCGGAAAATGTTTACTGAGGGAATAAATCAAGTGAGAAGAAACATCATTGTCTCATCTTTTTCTAATTTTTGTAACCAGTGGTGTCGCCCCCTGCTGGCCTGAAAGAAAACAATTGGTACCCATAAAAAAGTTGTTCGTTAGCTAAACTTTCAAACCTGAAAGATTGGTCTCTTTCTTTTATAATAATAATAATGATATAATAATAATCTTTGTTAATGAAGCACTTTTCAATGATTATATTAAGAGTGGAGATATAGGAAGACTGAGATACTTATATGGACTTGAGGTAGATCCCAGAAAAAAAGATGAAGACACTGAGAACTGGTGTAACTTACATTTTTGTATATGTGGATGTATATTTTACTTTATTCAAGGTACCTTTGAATTTAATAGAGATACTGTCTTGTGTGTTTAACAGACTTTGAGAGAGAGATGAATGTGGGTGGGAAGGGGTGTTTTGTTTGTTTGGGAGAAAATAACAAAAAATGACTTTTGTATTGTACAAAGTGATAATGTAATATTTATGTCTGTAATGCACAATGTAAATGGAAAAGTCAATAAAGATATTGTTTAAAAAAAAAATGAAGCGCTTTTCAAAATCGGCATTACAAACATTTTTAGGGATCATCCAGTTAATGCATGAGCCATTACTATTAAAACTACAATTATATTAATATTATGTATGGCGGCTGCAACTTTGTGACATTTCAAACAGCTTAAGTATTTGTGCCTTTCTCCCTTTTTCCTTCCTCTTTCTTTTTTCCTTCTTTTCTCCTCCTTTTTCCTCTCTCCTCTTCTTCCCCCCCTCTTCCCCTTTTTTCCTCTTCTCCCCCCCCCCCCTTGCAGTCTATTGTTCCCCAGCTTCCCCAGCTTTGGCTCAGTGGGTAGAGTCGATCATCTCTCAAACAGAAGGTTGGCGGTTCGATCCCAGCTCCGGCAGTCACATGCCAAAGTGTCCTTGAGCTAGACACTGAACCCCAAATTGCACCCTCTGTTGTTCAGCGGTGTGTGAATGTGAACGAATGAGATTAGCTAACACTGATGGTCCCTCACTATATAGCAGCCTCCACCATCAGTGAGTGAATTGGTGAATAGGATGAGTAGTGTAAAAGTGCTTTGAGTAATCAGACAGACTAGGAAAGCGCTATATAAGTACAAGTCCATTTACCATTTACCAAAAGAAAACATAAAAAATAATAATAACAAAAACAGGAACCTGTGCAAGACACTTCTGGTCAAATAAAGTCAGGAAAGGCTCTCTGATACAAGTTTGAAGTAATGAATGAAACGAGAGCACAGAATCAGCCAACCTAGTTTCCGCGGGCAGATCATTCCACAGCTGTGGGGCCCAGACTGAAAACGCCTTGCCCCCCTTGTAATCCTGTGGTGGGTTATCAATAAAATAAACCTCTGGGTCTGATATTCTAGGTTAATCCATCTAAACCAATCCTGGTTGAGAGATATTTCCATCTTGACCAGCACTGCCTGACAGTCCTCTGCTGTTTCTGCACATCCTGCAGACCTCTTTATCCTTTAAATCATCCATCTCTGTAAAACGTGCACTTATGTTGAATTGCTGGGTTGTATGTTTATGTTGTCGCCTTGTACTCTACCAGAGCTAAAGACTGAAGTCTGGTGCTTTAAGTCTCAACACAGTGGAACAAATCTCCTTCACCTCTGCTGGTTGCACGTCTGTGAAAGTTTGCAGGTCAGCCAGGTTTGTGGCCCTCTCCCAAGTCTCACCACAGGAGAGTCAGCCATCCAGCAGCAGGAGAAGTGTCATCTCTGAGGTTTCTAACAAATTACACCCTTCACTTGCAGAGAACACCAAGCAAGCTCTTGGCCAGGATGTGGTTTTCTGTCCGGGGCAGAGGGAAAAGTGATCTGAGGGAGGAAGAATCGCTCCTGAAATCAAAGTGACACCTCGTATTCAGCGGCGTGTCTCTGCCGAACGAGAAGACGGAGAGCTCGTGTCAGGGCCAAGACAGGGAAGAAAGTTCTCTGCATACACTGACGGAGTAATGTGATGAACTGCGTCCTTCCTGGCAGCGCAGTTCTCACTGCTATTGATAAAGGAGAGTGCATCTGATAAGACCATTCAATTTTGTGCTGCAACCATTTATAATGTAAAGTTTGCAGCAATGTGGTGAATAGAGAGAAGTGTAGCTGCTAAAAGGACCAAGAAGTCAGCTGAATATCTCTTTAATGTCTCTCTTTCTTTCACAAGTGTTTACCTTTTAATCATTTTTATCCTCAGATTATATCTACATCTTAATCTTTGCTCATTCTCAGCTTCAGTGAACCAGTTTCAAGTGTCCTGATGAGTGTTTTTGCAAACGTGTTTTCTATCAAAGCATGTCTTTTTTTGTTCAGTTCACTGTTTCATTGATTGCATTTCTGGTTTGATATTTATAACATCTTTATGGCACAGCACCTTAATTCAAGAAATACAGCTTCAAGTGATTTAAGATGAGGAGTAAATCCACTTTGAGCTGAAACAAGGACACCAGAAGATGAAGTAACCCAATTGATAATGAAGAAACTAGAAACCAGAAGAATCAGAAAGTCAAACTTGAGCTGCACCAGACAAAATTATCCGACCAGTTTCATGGTCTATTCAAGTGGACTGAGTTCTGGTCTCTCTCTCTGCTCTGTCATTGCCTCCCCTGCTCTGCTCGAGAACTGAGCTCATACTTTCACCCACATCAGCCCCCAAGAATCCATCCGTGGGCTCAGACTATTGACTGTATAAAGAATGGACAAGAAGTCTTAATTCCAGCAGTTGTGAGAAGAGAAACCAAAACATTCACGGTTATGAAAAGCTCAATGACTCACCGTTCCTCCTCTACTCTCATTGGTCAACAGAGCTGTCAACCAATCATATTTTTAAAATCAAATAACTAATTCAAACTAAATAAATAAACACTCAGACATGAATCAGCATCATCAGAACTGACTATAATGACAGAAACCTTCACCTATGTTCCATTTGTCCACATGAAGGAGTTTGCAGGGTTAATGACTTATACTGCAGCCAGCCAGCAGGGGGAGCTCTATATCGTTTGGCTTCACAGTCAGTGAACACTTATGGTGTGCAATTTAATATACAATCCATGGCTTTGACTATAGTGGGGGTTAAGATATTATCTCATCACTTCTTATATTTCTGCAGGTAAAATAAATCTGCTGAAAGTGATGAGGTCTGAGCCTTGACGCCAAACACAAAAATGTCACGCCATTATAAACCCGATCTGCCCGACTGTAGGTGAAGTCAGTTTTACTTTTTCTTCTCCAAGGTTACAGATGAGCAGCATGACACTAGCATTAGAAACTACATCACCCACAATCATGTAGGTCTGTAGCATAGACTGTATAAATAATGATGTCACCCATCTGTTTCTGAAGCGCTGTTTTGAAGCCAAAACATTGGTAGGAACATTATTGGATAAGCTGAAGTCATCAACTTCTGTTGTGGTAAAGAGGCGGGCTTTGAGACTCCTAGCCAACGGCTACAGTGTTCCCGCCTGTCAATCAAGTCAGCTGTGCCTCTCATTGGAAGACTCGTAATCTTAATATCTTTAAAATTGCTGTGTTATAAAAAAATACACATACAGTGTGTGCCGATCGAGACATGAGCTATCCAGACTACACTCGTTTTTTGTACCAGGCTGTAAACACGTTTATTTCTGCTGTAAAGATCATCTTTATTGAATATGTGTGTATGTGGTTTATGGTACTTCTGCAGCCAGCCTCTAGTGGACACTCGATGAACTGCACTTTTTAACACTTCCAACTAACACTAACACTGGCTTCAATTCTCGCGGCCGGAGGTTGCCGCTTGGTCTGTAGGCCTGAATCCTCGTGTTTCCTCCAACACATGATCAACATAATCACTTGTCTCAACATTGCAACTTTAGCAACTTTAATTGTCTTGTGTGAGCTCTAAGATAATAAGCTCCTACATTTTTCCCATAATGCATCTTGATAGTACATGTTGTAAAGAGCCTCCCTGTCTGGGTAACACGTGGAACATCTTTTGAACTCTGCTCTTCTACTCATGATAAAGACGCTCCACTGTAAACTGTTACCAGACCTAGAATAAGATAACACTGATGACATCATCAAATAAAGACACTGAACCCCTGTTTTAAAGGCTGTTTAAGGGTCACACCAAACATGACAAGTACATTTACCTCCTGGCATAATTCACTGGTTCTCTCTACTGTGTGTGTTTGTCAATTGAACTTCTTCAACACGAGGAAGATGTACCATCATAATATACACAGACTATTGATCATTTGTTGGTCGTTAGTTTGCCCAATACAGTTGTAAAAACCAAATAAATGTTCACATTAAACTCTTCTAAAGGTTGTCCTCTTTACAGCTCAGTGACATTAAAGTAGAATCGGGTTAAGTACAGCACAAGAAGTCATTTTGTTCTCTGTATTTTACTCTTTCTAAACGTGTTAAAGCAGCATGCTGACGTTTGCTTATTACCCTCATAATGGCAACAAACCCCTCTGTGTTTTACTCTGTCCTGTGTTGCTCTTTACAGCAGAGTTATTCTCCATTTACAGAAGAAAATGTTGCAAGAATCTGAGGAGCTGATGCTAAATGAGCCACATTAATAAGATTTGACAAAACCTCCAACTCCATTTAATCCATCTGGACCCCCGCGGCAGAAACGGTTGAGACTAAGAATATCTCAGCTCAGTTTGCTTTACTCGAACGCTCACAATTCCTAAACATCACTGATTGGATGTGTGACTAATCATGGCATGATGATTTCTCTATATTAGGTGAAAGAGACATGTTTGAGGACCTTTGGCTTCAAACCGTCTAAGGCTATTGTTAGATTTTGTTCCATAGGATGAAATAATAGCTTTTGTCATGCTGCTATAGGCCTAGACTGCCGGGGGAACTGGCACACTGACACACTGGGATCCTAGCTCACCCTCTTCCCCCCAACCCCTTCATCACTTACTTTAACTCTGCCTGTCCCATTAAAGTTACTAACCATAGACCTTTCTGGAGTCCCTGAGCTCCATTGTCTCGTAGATTCCTCTGAGCTGCCGTAGACGTCCTCCTGCTGCGGACGATCTGGACTCCAGCTGATACGGACGTTCTGGACTCCAGCGGCAACAGCTTCTACGACTCGTCTCATCACTATCACTTCTTTCTCTTACTCCCCTCTATCTGTCTTTCCAGACCCAACTCAGTCGAGGCACGATGGCTGTCTAACATGAGTCTGGTTCTGCCTGAGGTTTCTGCCTGTTAAAAGGAAGTTTTTCCTCACCACTGTAACTAGCTAAATACTGCGATGTGCAATGCTCATGGTGGATTAAGGTGGGGTCAGACTGAGTCTTACCCTGTCTTGGTGTTGGGTCTCTGTTCATAATTTGACATAGAGTGGTCTAGACCTCCTATGTTTGTAAAAGCGTCTTGAGATAATGTTTGTTGTGATTTGGCGCTATACAAATAAAGATTGATTGATTGAATAATGACTGAATGCAGCTCTGAATGCTGTGTGTATTATTTTATAAGCCTAATATGGGATTATGACAACAACAACATCAACAAAAATGTATGATAGATCTAAATATTAAGGATTGTAGCAAAAAAATGTTCAAATAGAAAATAAATAAATCACAGCACTTGCTGTTTATTTTTCTATGCAATGACAGGTTTGAACTCAAACAGCTGAAATACAATAATTTGATTAATTATTATAGATATCATATCTTCATTTAGTTATTCCAGCGTTGTTAAGTCACCAAGTATTACTAATATACACTCGACTGATGTGCTTAGAGGAGGTTGTTATGAGCTCCACCTTGAAAACTACATGATTAGAAATGCATTTCATCCATCAGAGATAATAATAATGATAATTAAATGTAAGTCCGATTTAGTGACTCTGCTGTAAAAGTAGAGCTGTCCTCTTAATATTGTATGGGCCTTTAGCTGAAAATTACAGAAGCCCTAAAAGGGCATGATTGAATAAATTATATTTTCTCAGTTTTCTTGAGATAACAAGTTCATTTTGTAGTTATCTTGAGAAAACAAAGCTTGTTATCTCCAGATCTGGACTCATTTTTCTCATGATAATGGGATCATTTATCTCATTTTCATTGATTTTCCACCTGTAAGATAAATGTCTCATTAAAAAAAATATATATATATATATATTCTTTACTGAGGAAATATTTTCTGAACAATGTCTGTGAAAAAAAAACAAATAAAAAACCCCAAAAATGAAATGATAACAAGCCTTTCCTATTACCTGAAGTTACTTGGTTACCATATGTATAAATGTGCTCCTCTTATGTTTAGTGTGGAAGCCCCTGGATTCTATTTCCCATAACTACCTGCAGAAGCGACTACTACTATTATCCGTCTCATCACTATCATCTCTCTCTCTCTCTCTCTCTCTCTCTCTCTCTCTCTCTCTCCCTCTCTCTCTCTCTCTCTCTCTCTCGCTCTCGCTCTCTCTCTCTCTCTCTCTCTCGCTCTCTCTCTCTCTCGCTCTCTCTCTCTCTCTCTCTCGCTCTCTCTCGCTCTCTCTCTCTCTCTCTCGCTCTCTCGCTCTCTCTCTCTCTCTCTCTCTCTCTCTCTCTCTCTCTCTCTCTCTCTCTCTCTAACACGGTAGGTCTCAGCAGATGTGTGTCTAATACGAGTCTGGTCCTGCTGGAGGTTTCTGGCTGTAACTTGCTAAATACTGCAAGGTGCAATCCTCATGGTGGATTAATATGAGATCAGACTGAGTCCTGTCTTGGTGTTGGGTCTAGAGTACAGTCTAGACCTGCTATGTTTGTAAAAGTGTATTGAGATAACATTTGTTGTGATTTGGCGCTATACAAATAAAGATTGATTGAAAACAGAGACAATAAAATGTATTAAATCATGTCCTTTAGAAAATAGCCTCTTTCTTTCATTCAGATTACATTCTGAATGTACTTCATTTAATGTCATTTACAAAAGAGCCTTTATTTATGGCTGCTCAGGACTGAACAGGGGCAGGGATGAGTTTTATTATGAGCACATTTCATTAAAAATATCCATGAAGGCTGAGGTCCTCCATTTTGAACAAGTGTCCTTAAAACAAGGAGAGCAGCAGAAAGATATGGATGTGATATTTTTAACGTTGATTTGCTCTGAATAATTTTACACTGTGTTTCTGCCTGACTACATTGTCTGATGATCCCTAAGTGGGGCAGGCTGAGTAGTTGATGCTAGATGGGATTTATGGCTCTTTGAAGGGAACCGGATCTTGGGGAGCCGTTCCTTTCAAAGAGCCGTTCAAAAGACTGGCTCTTTGGCTCATTGTTATATTTATTTATTTATTAGAAGTCAACCAGGGGTAACTGGTTTTTATCAAGGAAGCAATCACTGGTAGCAGTTATAAGATACAATTTGGATCAAGATAATTCAAACTTACACATCCCACAAATATATATACTCTATTGGTGGGAATTATTCTGAAATATTGATTATAATTTAATTTGACATGGTAAACATTCCATAAGATGGTGCCATATCCCCATGCTTCAACAGTGAGATCACTATTTTGAATTTTCCCTCACCTAAAAAACTTTGTGGCGCTTTAAAAAGCTAGGCAGGCTACAGATAACTTCCATGCAAAACAACTTTACTGTAAAAATAATAAATAAGAATAAATATACAGTATATGTATCTAAAAAATATAAATAAAACTAGAATAAAAATTAGGACATTATAAAATGTGAATGCAAAATCCTACTACCCCTACCTGGTGTTTCTACACCGGACCTACTTTACAAACAGGAGCTCAGCTCCTTGACTCAAATCCACATCAAAACAATATAAACAATAACAAAGTTGAGACAATAAGTGTAAACAGAAGACTCATGGGGCACACACATAGACTGTATAAAATATGGACGGAGTATCCGTGACGTCACCAGTCTGTTCCTGAGCGCTGTTTTGAAGCCAATTGACGGCGGCGGCAGCCATATTGGAAATGCAGAACTCAACCAGGCAGAGTGTGACGTGAAGAGGCGGAGTTTGAGCCTCCTAGCCAACAGCTATGTGTTCCCGTCCGGGAGTCAAGTCAGTCATGTCCTTATTTGGGCAAAAACTTGTAATCTTAATATCTTCTGAACCGTCGCGTTAGAAAAAGATTCACCCCATACACAGTGGCGGTTCTAGACCAATTTTACTGGGGGGGCCAGGCTGGGGCCAAGGGTGTTGTCAGAGGGACACATTCAACCCTGACAAAAGAGACTGAGAAGGGCGAGGACCGGCTGAGAACAAACTGGCAAAACATCAGTGCATCCCTATATACTAGACATATAGACTACTGTGTTCTATATCAACATGCAGACTGACAGCAGCTGTTTGGCTGTTTACACTCAACATGAGTCCCTTAGCACTCTAAGGGACTGGAACCAAGTGCCACACGCATGTGTTCCGCCTGGAACATCGGCGTGATACTGAAGCTTTTTTTATTGTATAATATTTGTTTGGTGTGGAGGGGGGGCACAGGGGGGGTCCAGGTTCAGTTTTACAGTGGCACTGGCCCTTGTTGGCCCCTCCCTAGAACCGCCACTGCCCATACAGTGTGTACCGATGGAGAAATTAGCAACGTAGACCCAAGCTGCTGTAAACATGTTTATTTCTGCTGTAAAGATCGTCTTTTTTGAATGGGTGTGTATGTGGTTTCCTGTGTTTCTGCAGCCAGCCTCTAGTGGACACTCGATGAACTGCAGTTTTTAACACTTCCACATGGGCTTCATATTTTGAGACCGGAGGTTGCCGCTTGATATAAAGACGGCTCCCAAATGAACGTCTCGCCACTGTGAATCGGTTCTCATCGTTCACTTCAAAAGGAGTCGTTCAAAACACCGACTCGTCCGCGAACGTCCCATCTCTGGATGCTGGAGCGCAGAGCGGCAGCAGCTCAGTCAGTCAGTCCGTCGCTGCAGTCCGACAGAGCGGCGGAGCGGCAGAGCGGCAGCGCGGCCACTCATCAACGGGGAGCTGTGACGCTCTGTGGATCTGAATTAACGGTTCACGCTTCGCTTGGAAAACCGGGGAGGTTATGACGGTGTAACTCGCGTGGACATGAGGACAACCGACACGGGGACTTCTTTCACCAGGAGGACCGGGATTCCTGACTGGCATCGATTTTCACCGAGCGAATGAGAAAGGTGGTGATGCAGCACAAGAGACCGTCTCTCGGTACGCGACCAGTTCGCTTCAGCTTCGCGTCCGCCCTGTCTCGCTGCTCACTTGTTGTCTTTTCTATTCGAACAGCTTCCTTTAAAGGTTCTCTACCTGGCCCCGTTTTCTTAAAATGGATGATTATGACACAGCGGAGGAGGAAAGCTGTTAAAAAGTGGCGCTGCGAGTCTCCTGGTATCCCATCATGCTTTGGGCAGCGAACACGTCGCTTCCAATACACACTGAATGGAGGCGAACTCTCCGCCGCGTCAGTTCGCTTTCATTAGGCGCACAGCTAGCGTTGAGTTAGCCACCTAGCCAAATAGCTAGCAGGTTAGAGCTCATTCTATATCACCTACAGGGCAGCTAATATACCAGAGAGCCTAAATATGTCCACTTTGGTATATTCAGTTAATATCCATGTTCCTGGCTTCAGTGTGTGTGTGTTTATTCCCCGCTGTGCTAGCCAGCGTTAGCCGGATAAGTTAGCCGCTTGTTCGCCTGTAAGCTAGCACTCTGTGTCGGCTGATCACCCCACACAGACACAGGCTGCTGGCTCTGTCACAGAATGAACTTGGTATTCTGTGAGGAGACATCGTAGCTGCACACAGACCTGATGGATGACTACTAGATTTAATGCACAGAGCAGATACACACTCATGTGTTCAACTGTAGCTGGGCTTTAGCTGTAAGCATTAATATCACCACCTCTCTGTGTCTGTGTTTAAAGGAGGTATTCGTTGTGTTTCCATCCATCCTTCACATTAACTTGGAGCAGATGCAGAGCTGGACATCTTGCTCCTCGTCTTTTCAGTGGAGGAATACAGCCTGTGCTTATCTGAGATACACATGCATGCTGCTGACAAGGATGCATGTTTAGATAACACAGACAGGTCATGTATGCAGGGTATCTGCAGTGTGTTTAATAAGGATGCTCTCATATTGGGGCTGAGTATCGGCATCTGTCAACATCGGGCCCGATGATGAATATCGGCCATCAGTTGATTATTTGGCATCCACCGTTGCAGTAGCTGGTATCTGTTGCTTTGCATCAATGTCATGATGGCAAGCCACGTTTTCCCCCAGAATGGAAACTCTATTTATATTTGAAATCATCCATTATTTTATTTTACTGCTTTTTAAAGGATTTGGATGAAGCATATCAGTATTCCTGTTGCCTTAATGAGCAGGTGCTTTGACATAAGTTACCTTGTTAATTTGAGTAATTGAATTTGAAGATAGTGTAATGAAACCCTTAATGGCTTGAGCAATTTTCCTAATGTTTTTTTTTTTTTTTTTTTTTTTTTTTTTTTTACCATAGACTGTAATTCAGAATCAGAATCAGCTTTATTGGCCAGGTATGCTTGAACACACAGGGAATTTGACTTGGTAAGCTGTGCTCTCTTTGTACAAGAATAAAAATATAATAATAATAATAACATCTATAAACACAAAAAGAACAACAAATAGGCATTACTAATATGTACAGGCTAAAATAATATGATAATAGTGCAGTGGTGAGTAGTGCAAGTACAAGAGAGCGCAGTACCAGGGCGACCGTCAGTGGCGCCATCTTGGATGGCAATATAAAATATGGACGTAGTATCCTTGACGTCACCCATCTGTTTCTGAAGCGCTGTTTTGAGGCCAATCAGCGGCAGCCATATTGCTGCTGTCGAGCGAGTGTGACATAAAGAGGCGGGCTCTGAGCCTCCTAGCCAACAGCTACAGTGTTCCCGCCTGTCAATCAAGTCAGCTGTGCCTCTCATCGGAAGACTCGCAATCTTAATATCTTCGGAATTGACGCGTTAGGAAAAAGTTCGGAATGAGCTATCCAGACTACACTTGTTTTTTGAACCAGACTGTAAACATGTTTGTTTCTGCTGTAAAGATCGGCTTTTTTGAATGGGTGTGTATGTGGTTCCCGGTACTTCCGAAACCAGCCTCAAGCGGATCCTCGATGAGCTGCAGTTTATAGCACTTCCACATTGGACTCATATTTGTAGACCGGAGGTTGCTGCTTGGGTTGCACTCGTATCGTGGCTGAGTATCGGCACCTTGCAACATCAGGCCTGATGACAAATATCGGCCATCAGCAGATTATTTGTCTTCCACCTTTGCAGTAGCTGGTATCTGTTGCTTTGCATCAATGCCACGATGATCCTGAATGAACTGCAGTTTTTAGCACTTCTGCATTGGACTCATATTTTTAGACTGGAGGTTGCCGCTTGTGCAACACTGAGGGCTACAATGAAATACCAACAATGCTGACATTAGATGCTACAAATGTGGTTCTTAAAGTGATATTTTTTGTGGCTTCTTTGCCTTTTATTGATAGGACCGCTGAAGAGAGACAGGGAATGTGGGGAGTAGAGAAAGGGGGAAGATGCAGCAAATGTTTGCAACCGGGAGTCGAACCGCTGACCCCTGCGACGAGGACTATAGCCTTTGACAGCTAGGCCAACAGCGCCCCACAAATGTGGTTCTTGGTGACCAGATGCCGTAGGTGGTGCCGTCCCAAACAACAAGGGTCTCAGGAGTGTGGTTCCAGGAACGCAGTCCTGAATCTGCTGCCTCAAAGTCTGCAGATGCTACTTGGCCCATATAGAGGAATCCACTAAGGACCACGCCACACAAGGATATGAGTGTAAACATTTAATGAATTATCTGTGCGTGGTGTGGCCCAGCAGAAGGAGAATCAGGAAGGGGGTTCTGTCCCAGCGTTATCCTGCCAGAGCTGATCTTGACCCAGGCTGTACCTGGAATTCAGAATCAGAATCAGAAATACTTTTTTTTATCCTGGGAGGGAAATTCAGAAGAATTCATAGAAGAAGCGAGGACAAGTTGAGTAGAAGAGGATAAGGAGAGAGGTTAATTGAGGTAGAGTAAGGTGATGGAGGGAGGGTGGGTTGAAGAATCACATAGAAGGCTGGTGATAAGTCAGGTGATTTAAGGTGTGGTTCAGGCTTGGTCCTGCTCCTGAATTTTAGTCAACACCTTAACTTCATCCAGACAACAAAAAATCTTATTTCTACCACCAGAATCATTATAGCCTCTGATTTTCTTTAGCTTCCTTATCTCTCCTCTCCAAAGGGTCGCCTCAGCTCTGAATTATCTCTGCAGTCGACTGCGACGTGTACCAGCGGCGAAATGACTTGCATGTAGGCCGATCTCGCTCTTCATCTCTGCCATTTATTGCAATAAATGTGTGAATGCTAGTTGCACAACAATGCAATGCTTTAAAGAGAAGCTGGGTTCGTTCTGCAGTGTTGGAGATGCCACCGTGAGCACAGTCCAGTTGTTTGGTGATGGTTTCACAGATACTGCACAGCCTCCTGATACCTTAAGCCCCTGAAAAATATGTTTGTCATTTCTCTCCTGGTTGAAGGATTAAGTGTTTTGTGTGTGGGTGAGCCGGAGATTGTGAAGTATTTATTTTTCAGATGGCATGTTGTTAAACCTCCCCCCCCCTCCATACGGTGCAGGAGGGTTGTTTATTACTGTGATATTTCAGATATCTCTTGATATATGACGGACCAGCGTCCCATGTGTGTTTTGACTGTAATTCAGCTTTGTTGGGCTGAAGGGACGCCCATCAGGGAGTGATGGATGATACTAATGGTTACTTGGGTTACACTGCAAGGGTGGAGGATTGACAGATAAAGGGTTAAGAGCTTTAGTAGGTGAATTTGTCTGGGTGTTTTTGTGCAAGAACAACAGAAGTACAGTAGAAAGCAAAGGTACAGGGGTTTAAGAATTGTGACTGACTCTTTGTTTCTCCTCTTTCAGAATCGCCATGACCATTTTCCCGCTGACCCGTCTCTCCTCCGCTGAGGGACACTGGCCTTTTTCTGTTTCTGGATTTATCATTACCGGGATGAGATAATAACGTCAACCAGCTTGTGCATGCTGCTACAACAACACCTGTGGCACTTGTGAACCTACCCCACCCACCCTTGACCCCCCTCCCCCCCTCCCCTCCTCGAGCAGAGAGTTCACTTCAACAGCCGAAAACATGACGACCCCGGCGCTCCTGCCGCTGTCGGGCCGCAGGATACCCACTTTGTCGCCAGGAGCCTCCTCTTTCCCGCATCACAGGGCCACGTTGAGGCTCTCTGAGAAGTTCATCCTCCTCCTCATCCTCAGTGCCTTCATCACCTTATGCTTCGGGGCCTTCTTCTTCCTCCCGGACAATTCCAAGCACAAGCGCTTTGACTTGGGCTTGGAGGATGTGCTCATCCCTCATATTGACCCTCCCAAAGAGGGGAAGCATGCGTCTGGACAGGTGGTCATACATGGACAGGGAGCACATGATGAGCACAGACACAGGTAAGGAGCTTTAGAGGATCTATCTGGTGTGTTGCATGGTTGTGCACAGGTTGCAGTTTCATGCTCTGACTCTATTTCTGATCCAAATATTTTAATAATAATAACTTTATTTGTGGAGCCCCTTTAAAAACAGATGTTTACAAAGTGCTTTGACAAGCTGATCATGATTCAAATAACAATTCAACCTGTTGACAGACAGAGAGGAGGGGAGGAATTCTAAAAATGTGAAAACAAAATACAACGCAGAAGATTAAAAAGGATAAAGTGGTGACACAGTCGACCAATAAATATTCCTTAATGAGTTTTTCAAAAATAAATATATAAAAATAAATGAATAGAAATTGATAAATAAAAATAAATAAAATAAAAATGAATAAAAATAAATAAATAAAACTCTATAAATAAAAATGGATAAGTAAATAAAAGCATTAAATTATTAAATAAAGTAATTAAATAAATAAATAAAAATTAATAAAAAAATGGATATATCCAAATAAATGAAAACAAATAAAAATGGATAAGTTAATAAAAGCATTAAAGGACAATAAAAAGGTTTTCAGAATAAGAAGATGACATCTCATCAGATAAATTAGAAAATGTAAAAGGATGAATTAAGAACATTCAAATAATAAATTAAAAAGAAATAATACAACAATAACTAATCGGATAGAATTAAAAACAATTAATTAATTAGTTGGATAAAAACTTAAAATGATAAATAATTAGAAATAAAAGTGGTTAAAAGGATGAAGTCACATAAAAGCAAGTCTGTAAAAATGGGTCTTCAGAGATTTAAAAGATGTCACTGAGTCTGCTAGGCTCGTCTCCTCGGGAGGTCGTTCCAAAGCAGAGGGGCTCTGATGGAGAAAGCTTGATCCCCTCGACTTTGGAACGACCAAAAATGACCCATCCTAAGACCTAGGGCCGCGAGATGGCTCGTAAGGTGTTAGCATTCCAGCAATGTAGCTCAATATAGGGGCGAGACCTGAACAAGCTTTAAAAGTGGTCAGTAAAATCTTAAAATCTATTCTAGAAGACAGAGGAGAGGAGTGCTAACAGAGAAGCACTGATTGCTTTTGCAGTGCACTGTACTTCTCCACTTTTACTATGAATGCAACAACACTGTGATTTTGCAGGGGTCTTAAAGGGGACATATCACGCTTTTTTCATCAATATATATATTGGTCTAAGAGGTCCCCAAAACATGTCTTTAAAGTTTATGCTCAAAAAAACACTTTGAAATCAGATTTAGGTCTGCCTGAAAGCCCTCTTCTTCGGCCCTCCTCAGAACAGTCTGTTTTCTCTCTGACCACGCCCCCTCAGGAAGTGTGTGTGGCCTCGGCTCTCCAGCACGTTGATCTAATGTTTACATGTTGGCTGAATATACACGGCTGCTCACAGACCCGCGTTACTTCAACCCTCTGAATCTGATCCAGAATCTGATCCTGACGGAGAGGCGCCTGCAGCAGGACCCTTCTGAACCATTGGTCACAGATTTAGTGTTTCTTGTTGTTTTATTTGTCAGTATGTCGACATGTGTCTTGGTACACAGCTACGAACATGTAGCTATGTGGCTATGCTAACTAGCGCTAGCACTTATCCATGATAAATAAAAATCATCCACTAGATCTTCAAATCTGCAGACGTGGGGAGTAAAACCGACCTCTGCCAGAAAGGCAGCAGGACCTTTCTGAAGGATTGGTCACAGATTTAGTGTTTCTTGTTGTTTTATTTGTTAGAATGTAGACGTGTGTCTTGGTACACAGCTACAGCTACAGCTACAGCTACGACATGTAGCTGTGTAGCTATGCTAACTAGCGCTAGCACTTATCCATGATAAATAAAAATCATCCACTAGATCTTCAAATCTGCAGACGTGGGGAGTAAAACCGACCATTGTGTTTATTAAGACACCCTACAACTAGCATGCCTCCCTCCTAAGCTCCTTGTTAGCACACATGTGTGCAGGGAATGAAAAACGGAGGAGGGGTTGAGTTGTATTTTATACAGTCTATGGGCTGAACAAGCTCCGAGCTCTGACTCCGTGACAGACCGGATATTGTTGTGACGTAACAAAAACACGGAAGTCTGAAACGGCTGGTTTCACACACATTTACAGAAAGGTGGAGAAATCAGAACAGGGGCAGAATGGATTTCTTTCATTCTCGGGGGGTTTGTAGACATGCCAGGGAAAACATATTTCAGGTAGAGAACCATTAAAAAGTCAATTTTGCATGATATGTCACATTTAAATATTAACATGTAACCGATCTTGTTGAATTTAATGCTGAAGAACTCTGGTTTGATCCGTTCTTCTTCAGGTTTCAGGAGCAGTTTATTATAGATTCATGCGGCCCATTTGCTTAATGAGTCCGACTCAGGGATTTTCCTGCAGTTTGGAAGACTCATCCTCCTGCCTTTTTATGCTCAGCTTTATATGTTGTAAACAAACAAACAAACCAGCGGACAGTCTGGGGTTAGAGCTTGTGCAGCGGCGTGTAAACAGGAAGTGATGCTTTAATTTGCCTTATAAACAGCTACTGAACCACAGGACTCAAACCAAGCCTCATTTGCACGTGGGCAAAGTTATTATGAGGTTACTGTTGAGCGAGGGAGGGAAATTATCGGCATACAGGTGACTTCAGGGAGGCAGGAGGATTTTCTGTTCCTGTTCAACTTGTTTCTGCATCTCTGACATCTCTGACACAGGCAGCAAACAGGATGTCTCCAAAAATGCAGCTGCAGGCTACGAGTATGCAGTGCTGTGTAGTTTTGGAGAAGTGTTTGGCTCATTTCAATCCACCCTTCAGCATAAAGCACCCTGTCCCGTCCTGAAGAGAGGTTTTGTTTTCTGTGAGACGGAAACTTTTGCAGCTACATTTTTTAACCGTCACTCTTCACCACGCCTAAACCTTTTTCCTCCTTGTTATGTCACTCACTAATACACGGTAGAGTATGTTTGTACACTCATCACTTCTTCCTCAGTCTGTCGAGACACTAACACAGGACTTCCACTAGATCATCTGGGGGCTTGATGCCGTGTTTAGGTCTGGGTCTAATCTTAGCTATTGTGGGTTGCAGGTTGCACCTCAGTAACTACTGTACAAAACAAAACGCTCTTACATTATTAACTTATTATTACTAAACCTAAACGGACGGGGAGTACAGCACCAAGGTGATCCAAAGTGACTCCAACCACTGCCCGGTGCTGCTGGAGCCAAACCTGGCAACATAATACAAACCCGGGACTTCCACCAGATCCGTGTCCAGTCCGTCTCCATCCGTCTACACCCACTTGTTGCATTATCAGAACCCAGCATGGAGCAGGACCACCGCACAGCTGGAGTCATGTGACCGAGGTTTCCCTGCTGTAATCACTGAATCAAGGATTCTCCTCCTCCTCCTCTCCTCATCCATGTTGTCTTTCTGGTCCTCTGAAAACCTCTGACCTGTTGACTCCAGGCCTGGCTCCGCTCATCATGACTTTGGTTTGTTGTTGTAGTTAAGTGAAATACGATCTGGTGATAACACCGAGTGTTGGTGTTTTGGTGAAACCTGACTTCCTGTCCTGCTCCATCTGCTCTGTTGAGATTGATGCGTCGTGCTCTGGCATCCGGCAAAAATAGAAGTCTGGCGTATCTGATCCGGAGGGCTCCGACCTGCCGGATCAGAGACGGAGCGGATCCAGTGGAAGTTAACACATTGACTAGATTAGAAACCAGATCCAGTGCTTTGATGGATCGAAGACGGAGGTGCACTCTCCTGGCCATTTACAAGTCGTCTTTTTCTGTCTTCCCTCCATCGTTTCTTGCAGCTGTGGCGTTCCTGTCGACTCCTCTCACCCCTCGTGTTTGCGTCAGGGTGTGATTGTTGAACTTCCTGTACAGCAGAAACGTCATCACGCTGGCCTCTCTGTTGTGGTCCCAGGGGCAGACGTGGTGGTTTGAACTTGATGAGCTAGAACACACAGGCTGTTTGCAGAGCTTTAGTAACTGCTTAAACAGGCTTGGAAACGACTGCCCGCCGTGAGCCAAACGCTGGTACATTTTGGCTCCAGCTTTTACATTTGTCATTTGGTTTGTCCAGCCTCTTTGGCCGCCTGCCAGCCATCCTTTTCAAGCTCTCCTCTCCCTCCTCCTAAATCAGATTCATATTTGGCTCTTCTAAGTGTCTTGTGCTGTTTAAAATCTGCTGTGCTGGACAAGCTACATGCCCTGCTACCAGATTGTTATTCCAGACTGACTCCGGTTACGTTAAAAGGACTTTTATCATATTTACATTTCAGTAAACTGTGAAAGAGCTGGAAGACATCCTGTCAAGTGAACTGTACACAGCTTTTAATCCTCTGGATGTTCTGATCATTCAGGTTTTGTTTATTTAACTCAGAATATTTGTTTCTGCAGAACACCAGCACGCACAGAAACAAGAACGCAGCTTTATCATTTCTTTAATTGCTTGTTGAATGTCAGGCCGTGTGGGTTTCTGGATTTCAGGCATTGTTTCCCCCACACATCGGGGAATGTAACTATTGTTCTGTCTTTGTGGTCTCGTACACAGAGCTCTAAAAATACAGTACAGTAGATGAGTAAATAAGCTGCATAAACATGACCTGAAATTCAAAAAGTCAGACAGACATCTAGTGGAGGAATTTTTGGTGCTCTTTTTCTTCCTGTCTTCCAATATTGAGGTTGAATATTGAGTCTACAAACTTGACATGGAGGGAAACGAGATAAAAATCAAACGCATCCTTTGTCACTCGATGTCTCCGTCCCACCACATTCCCCAAAGTCACACAGTTCAGCCGGCTGTCTGTGTGGTTGGACTGAAACTGGATGTTGAGAAACCAGACTTATTCAACCTCTGTTTGGGGATGTTTTCAAAGAAATGACCGACTATCAAATACCTAGAGCACCTAAAAGTTTGACTCCTGTAGAAGTTACCAGGGAATTCCACCAGATCCGTGTCTGGTCTGTCTCTGAGCAGGACCACCAGACAGCTGGAGTCATGTGACAGAGGTTTTCCCCCGCTGTAATCCCTGAATCAAGGATTCTCCTCCTCCTCCTCTCCTCATCCATGTTGTCTTTCTGGTCCTCTGAAAACCTCTGACCTGTTGACTCCAGGCCTGGCTCCGCTCATCATGACTTTGGTTTGTTGTTGTAGTTAAGTGAAATACGATCTGGTGATAACACAGAGTGTTTTATTCTGAAAATTAACCGGATGTTTTCATTTTGTTTTGGTGAAACCTGACTTCCTGTCCCGCTCCATCTGCTCTGTTGAGATTGATGCGTCATCCGGCACAAATACTAGTCTGAATCAGAGACGCAGCCGGAACGCAACGGAGTGGATCCAGTGGAAGTTAACACATTGACTAGAATAGAAACCATCAGATCTGGTGCTGTGACGGATCAGAGACGGATTCGGAATTTGGCCGTTAGCCTTTCCGTTCAGTTGACCGTGTGAAACAAGATGTGTATCTCTGATAAATGTTTACAGTATTCAAACAATGGTCGCCTCTTCTGATGCTGCTTCTTTGGATGTCTAACATAAATGTGCATAAGAAATATATGAGACATACTGCACATATACTGTGTGTGTACTACTTTCTGATTATAAAACACTCAGGCCTCAGAAAATCTGCACAAAATTACCAAACAGCAGGCGAGAAGGATCATTTTGTAGGTAAGGTCTCCTCATGCTGCTGTAAGAGGTCGTTAGCTGCACTCAGAGCTGAGGGAAGGTGTTAAAAGCAGCTTCTCACACAGTGGGGACTGCTGAGTGTTGCTTCCCCCTGTGATGCCTTTTAATTTTTCTCCTCTCCCCGAGCTTTGCCTGCTTAAAGAAATGTTATTATTGTGTTGTTTGTTTTGCGGGGAACACGAGGATTGGAGATGTTCATTATTTCCCTGGAGAGGGAGGTTTGCAGAGGGGATGAGAGAGGAGACTCCAGCTGTTACCGGAGCATCTGGACCAACATGTAACCAGGATGCATTTGTGGGCTGCTTTTTATGCCTCTCTCTCTCTCTCTCTCTCTCTCTCTCTCTCTCTCTCTCTCTCTCTCTCTCTCTCTCTCTGTAAATTCCAGCTTAGCAGCAACAATCAATTAATTACTGCTGACTGTTTAACTAATCAACAACTGTTTCAATCCATGAATTGTTTCAGAGTCTTTTTAGCTGCAGAAAACCTCAAAATGTACAGCTTACCGTTTTTCAACTGCACATATTCCCTGATACCTGTCCTCCTCTTTGAAAGTTAATTGAATATTTGTGACCTTTCCTGAAATTGAATAGACCACACAGCCTCAGGATGCAGCAATGGTCTGCACATATGGTGTTTCTTCATCGTTGGTGAATAGTGATTGTTAAATAAGCTGGATTGAGTGCACCTCTGAAGCTTTCTGCACGGCTTGATGTAGTTTAAATGTAGTTTGCAACCATAGACTGTATAAAATATGGACGTAGTATCCGTGACGTCACACATCTGTTTCTGAAGCGCTGTTAAAGAGGCGGGCTTTGAGTCTCCTAGCCAACAGCTACTGTGTTCCCACCTGTCAGTCAAGTCAGCTGTGCCTCTCATTGGAAGACTCGTAATCTTAATATCTTCCAAATTGCCACGTTAGAAAAAAATTCTGCCCCCGTACAGTGTGTGCCGATTGAGAAATGAGCTATCCAGATTACACTTGTTTTTTGTACCAGGGTGTAAACATGTTTATTTCTGCTGTAAAGATCGGCTTCTTTGAATTGGTGTGCGTGTGGTTTCCGGTACTTCCGTAGTCAGCCTCAAGTGGATCCTTGATGAACTGCAGTTTTTAGCACTTCCGCATTTGACTCATATATTTAGACCGGAGGTTGCTGCTTGGTTGCAAACAGAGCTCACCTCCTACAGATGACAGAATTATTCAGGCTTTAAATGCTTACATTAATATGAGCTGCTGTTAGGGCTGGGCGATAAATCAATAACGATAATTATCATAATTTTTTTTTCTCAATAAAGATATAACAAATGTTCGATAAAAATGTGATATATTTAAAGCTGTAGTTACACCCCAAACAACGGGAAAGGGAGGGGGTGTGATGTGTCTTTAATGCTAGTTGTCACCCAACATTAAACAGAATAAGATGACGGCATTGAACAGCCAATCATGTCGCAGAGAATGAGGTAGGTGTGAATAAGACTGGCTGGAGCTTGTTTGCATCTGTCACATGCAGGGCTAACACCAGGGAAGATTCTGGAAAGCTTGACCTTTGACATATGGAGGCGGCGAACAATTTTAAACTGAATAAGGCCGTGCCCCGCACAAATGGAAGCAGCTGATGTTAATGTGTTCTTTTCGCCACAGCTGCCTCGTCTGTTCTTTAAAATCGTCATTGTGTGCTCCGGAGGACCAAGGTTCAGACGCCCTCTGGAAAACGAGGCGAGCTAGCATTTAGAAAGACCCTCAGGAGCACAGGCGGGCTCGTAATAATCTCACCTTTACTTTATTTTGCCGGAGAAAGCCCCACAGATCATGCCCTCAGTTCACAGGCTCACACCGTCAACAGTCTGATGAAAGCTTTTAAGAGGAACATTATTTCAGATGCTGCAGGGGGATCCGCCTGCTCTGTCCTGAAATATTTGAGGCATTGACTATCATTACAAATGTCTGAGAGTGTTTTTAAAGCTTCTCTGCACACGTGGTCAAAAACATGTCTCACTGTCACCATCTTTAGTTCTGTGTCTGTGAGGTAGCATTCCTCGGCTGGTTGACGTACATGTTTTCTACTCCATATCTTCAGTAGATATCTCAGAGGATGCTCTCTAGGACTCTCTTTGCTTTCAGGCTCTTTCGTAACATGAGCCAACAGATGGGTTATGGGTTAAACTGGTTGTACTGGACACGCCTGAGGCTCACAGACTGTTGCTAACAGACAGAAGGAAACATGCTATAGCAACCCACCATAACACCTTCACTACATGACTGTGTTGCCTCAAATATTGCAAGACTCCCACTACTTACAGATAAACTGTAAAAACTCTGGAGCTTCATATCTACCAATCTAATGTAGAACAATTCTCCTCTTGTGTGAGCAGCCATTTCTTCTTTGTGGACGAGGCTCGATGAGCAGCAGTTACTGTTTCTGGCTTCTCCTATATCCTCACAGTCTTCTTCTTTTGGGCTGGAAACAGAAGCGTCTCCAAACCTCATTAAACTGAACTGAAACTATGAACCCAACCAGGGTCAAGTGGAAACTGTTCACAAGTTCCTTATGCAACTCCTCTTTGCTCCACAATCGACACCGAAACTACTCAGTAGAGATGTTTTTGGTGTAATTGAGGAACAGATCAGTGAAATCATGATGCCATTATTTAGTATTTGCATCAGATCAGAGCTTCAAACATAAGATAGGTCACTTGCTATGTGATGCGTGTTAAACTAGTAACAGTATGTGGACATGTATTAGTCTTCTGCCTAATGTGATGGATGTTTATGTATAATAAATGGACGTAGTATCCGTGACGTCACCCATCTGTTCCTGAAGCCAATCATCAGTGGTCGCCATATTGGAAATGCTGAACTCAACCTAACTTTGTCCAACTAGCCTTACGTCTTTTCGATCAACGCGAACTGGGTTGTATTTCCGGGCTGGTGCTCGCGCTGTTTCGGAGCTGGTTGAACTCGCGAACCAACACGGCACCCGTTTGTTTTTCCGCGCCCGCTCGAGCCCCTGGAATTGGCGTGTCATGACATCAGATTTACGTGACCGCTTTACCCAGCAGCGCTAGCACAAACTTTCCCTCACAACAACAACGATGGCGGACAACGGCAGCTTGTCTCCTCGGCCGACCAAATGCTTTGCCTTGGAATCAATTAGTCTCTTTTATTTTTTCGATGCAGGATAATAGTGGAAACATGTCTGGTTTGTGTTTTTGATCACGGCAACCCCGCCCCTCGCCCCAGACGTAAGCGGTTCACGGTTCTAGACCAGCAAAGAGTTGGAGCCGCTCTGGAACCAGTTTTCCCAGCCGGGAGCCGGTTCATTGAGCGCCGGCTCCGAACCGGCCTTGAAAACTGCCTCGCTTGAAAAGGGGTATGAGAGGTTAAGAGGCGGGCCTTTAGCCTTTTGCTAACAGCTGCAGGGTGCCCGCCTGTCAATCAAGTCAGCCATGCCCTTATTTGGGCAAAACTGTAATATCTTTGAAAATAATGAGTTGTATTAAATTCACCCCTGTACAGTGTGTGCTGATAGAGACATTAGCTAATCAGACCTTTACTGTTTTTGAACCAGGCTGTAAACATGTTTATTTCTGCTGTAAAGATGGTCTTCTTTGAATGGGTGTGTATGTGGTTTCCTGCGTTTCTGCAGCCAGCCTCTAGTGGACGCTCGATGAACTGCAGTTTTTAGCACTTCTGCACGGGCTTCATATTTTAAGACCAGAGTCTGCCGCTTGATTAAAGGACGTATTTAGCATCTCTACTGTGTGTATGAGGAGGTATTTGGATTCATATGGAGCTATAATCTATCACTGACGATGTGGATTGAAATACAGCTCCTCTGGAAGGCCATAAATCACTCTGTGCAGCCATCTAAGACCCCGCTTTGGTCTGACTCAAATCATACTGGAGTAGCCATGAGCTGTACGTCCATATGAGCGAGAGGCAGGCTGACATGTTGATAGAGCTGGGCTGCAGAGTAGCTCTACGTTGGTACAGCAGCATAACACAGGCTGGAGACCAGTCCCTCTTCTTCTGGTATAAGACATGGAGACATCATGACTGACCCTGAGGTATAACAGGGACTGAATATTACATTTCACTCAGGCAGCTTGTTTTACATCACAGAACATAAATTATATTGCCTCCAGACTACCAGATTATAATTGACCCAGGCTCAGAATGTAAACAGCTTTATCTGTATTGCTGTCACAGTCGCTGACAGGAGGGCTGGGTGATATTCTGATTATATGATTACAGTTATTAATAAGGTTTCAGGCCACGGCATAATGACAGAGCGTTTGATGATGGGTGTTTTTGTGGGAGTTGTGTCTTATTAATGTAACAGTGAGACGCAGTCGTAAATTGCATGTTGGCATTGATTTCTAAATGGGGTTTTGAGTGCATTTGCCAAGGGCTCTGAAACATACTCAACTGCTGTTTTGACAATTGATTTATTGTTTGAGTCGTTTTTTGAACACGTGCTAATTTAAGGTTCTTCAGTTTGGATGAAATCCTCTTTTTGTGTCATTTGCAGAAACTTGGACTGTGAGAAGTGATGAGAAGGGATCATTTCAGATTAATTGATGAAGATTGTTTAAATTTTTCACAGTAAAACTTTGTAACAGCCTTGTGTTGTAGTCAGCCTAACACAGGACTTCCACCAGATCTGTGTCCGGTCAGCCTCCGATCCGCTGCGATCTGTCTCCGCAGCACGGAGCAGGACCGCCAGACAGTTGGAGTCATGTGACCGAGGTTTTCCCACGGTAATCACTGAATCAAGGATTCTCCTCTCCTCATCCATGTTGTCTTTCTGGTCCTCTGAAAACCTCTGACCTGTTGACTCCAGGCCTGGCTCCGCTCATCATGACTTTGGTTTGTTGTTGTAGTTAAGTGAAATACGATCTGGTGATAACACAGAGTGTTTGATTCTGAAAATTAACCGGATGTTTTCATTTTGTTTTGGTGACACCTGACTTCCTGTCCCGCTCCATCTGCTCTGTTGAGATTGATAGAAGTCTTGCGTTTCTGATCCGGAGGGCTCAGACCTGCCGGATCAGAGACGCAGCCGGAACGCAATGGAGTGGATCCAGTGGAAGTTAACACATTGACTAGAATAGAAACCTATCAACTCTCAGTACTGTATTACCCTCCACTTTGATTTGTGCTTGAGTGACTGTATGATAACAGGAGTGGGTTATGTTTGAGTATAACCACGCCTTCATTCTTCAAAGAGAACCAATAAAATTGGCAGAAACCCTGACTGGAGAGGAGGAACTTGAGTGCTGTCAGCAGTGGTTCCTGTGGTTTATTCAGATGGCGCAAGTTCTCTTACATTGACTGTCTTACAGCGTGCGGTTTGGTCTTTATGTCATGAAGGAAGCAGAACTGATTTGAAAGTGAAAGAGGAAGGACGAGGTGACACCCTTATGCGTGGTGTAACCTACGGCTTCAAAAATGGCCCCGTCAGACCTCAGGGTCACTGGAGTCCGCTTCGTATCATATTTCACTTTGTATATTTTATGACAGAAGACAGAAAGAAGAAGAAGAGATGCAATAATAACTTCATGCATGAGCAAATCCTACTCATGCGGATATCCAGGCAAGTTCACTTAGCCAGCGGAGAAGCCATTGGTAGATGATGTGATATCTACTGGACCGTGGGGCAAAAATAATCCCTCAGAAGGAAGGATACTGCAGGGCCAGAACACGCCTGTTTATTTTCCCCTCAGCTGTGAAGACGAGACAGACAGAATCCCAAAACTGGTACTTCTGAGCTGTTCCAGATCCCTGCTGGCCTTCAAATGAAGTCGCACCGCAGACAGAATCCTCATTACAATGAGCAGCATGAGCCGTGCATTTCCATAAGAACACCATATGCCTGAGAAAGGTAGAGGCTTTACAAAACACACAGAGAAATATGCATTCTCCTCAATATGACACAACCATAACTGTTGATCACTGCGTGGCACATTCACAGACTCACATTGGGGTTAGATTTGGTGGCAGATGGTGACCCTGTGGAAACCTCCTGGGGGTTTTGGCAAGCTCCTACCCTGTCTGCTCATGTTGTAGTTTTCCAAATATGGACTGGAAACACAATTTAGAGAATTGACCTAGATGCTCCGAGTGTAAATGTGCACAAACGCTGCTTTCTGAAGGATGTTTACGGCCAAATTCCATCAGATCCATCATGGCACTGGATCTCATAGGTTTCTATTCTAGTCAATGTGTTAACTTCCACTGGATCCGCTCTGTTGCATTCCGGCTGCGTCTCTGATCCGGCAGGTCGGAGCCCTCGGGATCAGATACACAAGACTTCTATTTTTGCCGGATGATGGAGCATGACGCATCAATCAAACAGATCAGATGGAGCGGGACAGGAAGTCAGGTTTCACCAAAACAAAATGAAAACATCGTGACTCCAGCTGTCCGGCGGTCCCGCTCCAGGCTGGGTTCTGAAAACGCAACCGGTGGGTGTTGATGGAGGAGAGAGCGTGGAGACGGATCGGATAAGGATCTGGTGCAAGTCTGGGGTTAGGGTGTTTTATATTTGTCAGGCTTCTGCAGCACCGGTTGATAGCAGTCTTGTTTTGTACAGTAGTTACTGAGACATGCAACCCACAATAACTAGGATTACATTTATGAGACCGAAACCTAATAATGGCGTCACGAACTGGAGCCTGACGCTGGTCTTTAGAAAGTTTGGTGGATGATGTATGACTTTAACTTGTTGCTTGTCTCAGTAGCTGCTTTTTTCTACGTTTAGCTCGTAGTGTAATGTGAGCAGATTCAGAGAATGACTCAAAAAGGTGCCATATATCATCCAAACCCCCCAGAGTGGAGCTCTAAAAACATAATGTTCCTCTGCCTCATGTTCGTATCCATCGTACCCGCACATGAAACGGTGTTGCGTGTTCCTCCGCTGCATTAATATTCCCATTAAAGGTTGAATGTGTTGCAGCTGTGCCCCGCGTTTTAAAGTGTGTACTTGTTTATATTTCACTAAGATGAAAAGCATTTGCCAAGTGACTCATGTAATGTTCCAAAACAGCCAAAGGTGGAGGGAAATGTACAAGCGCAATCTTCTCGCCGCATCCCTCTCATAATGGAGTTTGGTGCTGTGACCGCGAGTAACCTGCTTTCCCCACTTATTGCCTTGCCAGTTATTGTTAGCGTCGCTTTGCCTTTGTGCTCTGATACGGCCATAAATCAGCATCAAAGCCCCCACAGATCATATTTGAGGCCTGGGCCGACATCAAAGTGCAGTTATTTATCATATTTAGTGCAATCTTAGATATCATTTCTGTGTCTTCACGCTTCATTCGGCTGTCAGCTGCAGAGTAAACCTCGGCTGGGGTGTGTTTGTGTTTGGTGTGTAAGAACCTCAGCTTATAAAGGAGCAGCCTGTATGCGCACACAAACACACGCTGTCAAGCTATCTCATACAGGAGAGAATACCAATGCTGCTGTCAGCCTGCTCCCTAAACTCACAGAGCTTCACCCGGATGGGTGTGGCTTTACACGCTTAGCGCTGCACACTGTGACGTGGTTTTACACGGTGGCTTTTACCTGCCAGCAAGAGTTTTTAAAGGGTAAAGACACTCTGGATAGTTTCTGGTTGCTTGCCCGAGAGGCTGGCAGGGCACTCTGAAATTCCACCTACAACAAGGTCCTGGCATAGGGGAGTGTTTCAGTCGTTCTGCTCTTGTTTCACTTCAGTTTTTCAAGAAAGGAGTGTTTACAGCGACACATTTTGATTTGCAGCCAGGGTTTGGTTTACAGCTTTTGCAGCAAACGCCAAAAAAGTGTCAATCTAGGAGTCAAAATATCTAAATTAATGAAGAGATTTTTCATTTCAGTGACAGTGAAAGTCTTCAAACTTGACCTTAACGGGTCCTCCTGCACAGAGAAAGTGAATTTTGGAAATAGAATTACTTATGTAAAGAAGTTAGAGCGTGAAGTGGATCGTGAAGGTGAAGAGCGGAGTGGAGGAATGTAAGAGGGGGCAGGGAAGAGGTGAAGGTAGAGGTACTGCTTTTTTTCCTGCAACACCATCATCCATCAGCTTCAGTAACTTCACATATTATTAATTATTATATCAACAAAGACCCAACTTCAAGACAGGATCAGATCCAGTCCCATCTTCCAGACAGGACTCAGTCTGATCTCATCTTAATCCACCATGAGCAGAGCACTTTGCAGCATTTAGCAAGTTACAGTGGCAAGGACAAACTTCCTTTAACAGGCAGAAACCTCCAGCAGGACCAGACTCATGTTAGACACACATCTGCTGAGACCGTGTTGGAGAGAGGGATAGAGGGAGATGAAGAGAGAGAGAGATGATAGTGGGGAGACGGATAGTAGTAGTTGTAGCAGCTGGAGTCTGGCACGTCCACAGCAGATCCACAGAGACACAGAGGAACCTACGAGACAAGGGAGCTCAGGGACTCCAGAAAGGTTGAAAGTTAGTAACTTTAATAGGACAGGGAGACTTAAAGTAAATGAGTGTCAGTGCATCAGTTCCCCTGGCAGTCTAAGCCTATAACAGCATAACCAAGTGCTGGTCCAAGCCTGATCCAGCTCTAACTATAAGCTTTATTATAAAGTAAAGTTGGAAGCCTGCTCTTAAAAGTAAAGAAAATCCTAAACATGACAACATATCATGGATTTCATAACAGAAAGTCATCAGTCAGTGTATCTAGAAGCTGATGCATCTTCCTCCAACGCCTTCAATCTGTTTATAAAACATTTAAAGAGACAAGCTCACTCAGACCCAAACTCTCCTGCAGGCACTCACTAAACACAGAAACACGTACTAGTTTGTCTGTTTTGAGCTCCTGTAGAAACATGGTGGTGCAGCATGGCGTCCTGCTCCAATGTAGATATTAAAGGCTCATTCTAAGTTAACAAAACAAAGATTATTCACTCATTTAAACATACTTCTGTTTTCTACCAAATCTGATCAAATGCTGCTAATTACGACACTGTACCTTTAAGACACCCTGCTGTGATTCCTGTTTAAACTCGGACCGTCTCAGAAAAGATATCGCTGCTTGCAGAATAAGATAATCAATGTAAATTCATCTTTCAGATCCGTGTTCTCAGCCGTTTCACTGAGACTCATCCTAATTAATTTGTCTGTTGTCAGGAGATTTGATCTGGTTGTGTGTGTGTTAGAGCGAGCAGCCTGCAGAATGAGGAGTGGACTTCCATCACGCATAATCTCCTCATTAACACTGCTGCTCTTTATCAGATCTGCTCTTTGTGTCTCGTTTCCTCTCTGCTTTTCTCTTGTTGTGCTTCCATCTTTTTTTTTTGCATGTGATCTGTGTGTTGATCTGTCTGTAAAACACAGCTGCAGACTCTCAGACTGGACATGTGTGTGTGTGTGTGTGTGTTTGTGTGTCCTTTTATCTCTTGTTTGAACCCAGGTTTTTAGTCACGGTTATAATTCAGAGGCTACGTTTTTGTCTTTTACCCTTTCATGCCAAAGGTGCATTTAGACCAAGAGTTCCAGGGTCTTTTAGCTACTTTACCCGGAACTGAAAGGTTCCTGTGCCCCCATTGTTGTCTGCGTTTTGACGCCTCATGAAGTAGATTCTCTTTGTTTGCCTTAACTAAGTAATTCAGTGTAAAAGAATCAGTTATGAGCCTTCAATGACAGGCGTTCAGATTCTGACATGAATCTGTTTTGTGATGCACATCACCAAAGTCCTTCGTCTCACGTCCGCCTGTTAGTGTAGGCGCCTGCTTCCTTTTGTTTGTTTTGTGCATGGCTGTCAGGTCCATCACCAGGCCTGAGATGTCTGTTTATAAAGTCAGGCCTCCAGCCAACAGCATAACAATGCTTTAGAGAATATCGGCCTGTCAAGCATGACAACAGCAGCAGCGAAATCTAACGTACGAAACCGAGAACAGCAAACAAACTGGGGATCGGAGCAAAATCCCCAGACAGAGGGCAGACAGCAGGATGTGTGCTGTTAAGATCTTGTGTTTGTGCATTTCTGCAGAATAAAGGATCAATTCAAGTGAACACATAGGATACCATTAAAGCTGGGGTTGGTAATCAGATTTAGATACACTTTTTGTTCTACTGGTTAAAATGATCTTTATGTCCTGATGGCAATCATTACATAATATGTTCTTAAAAAAGAGTGAAGAAAAGCTGCTATCTACAGCCGGAGTAAACCTGGGAAAACACCAACCAATCACCGTTTTTTGGGACCCAAAATTTTAAACCATTCAAATCCCGTTCTGCCGTTCTGCCCGCCTCCTGCGCGTACATTTCCCCGGCGTTCACTCCGAGTCCCCATCCCCTGCCTCTGCTTCCCCTGACTCTACTGACTGCCCCTCTCGCTCGACCTCGGGCCTGTCCCCTCTGACCTGATGAGGGGCTTTGCTCAGGACTGTAGTCCGGATCAGAGTCTAAAAAGCTCTCACCACGGGGGCTCTGACAAGCAGAAGAATGAATGACATTTAGTAAGTCCTACAGAAATGTAGATGTACTGTAGCGTCCGTCCGGACGCTGTAGGGATGACGAGCCGATTCGTGAACACGTTGATCTTTAATAACCGGTCACTGTCGGCCGTGATCACGCCAACCAACAAAACAACAATCAATGTTTGAATGAATGAAGAACTTCTCCTCTTATTTCTCCTCTCTCCCGCTCACACTCTCTACACCTCTCCTGATGCCTTCACTAACTGTCAACACTGTAGGAATTAAGAACATCTACACTGAACATGTTTAACAAACAGTAGAGCTGTTACAGTGTTATATATGTGTTATAACTTTTCTCCTGATATCGTGTCACCATGACAACTGGATAATGCTAGCATGACAGTTGTGAGTGCTAACAGCAGCCATGTTTGTTTGTGTTTTTAACTTTCACTGTGAGAATGTTTTGGTGAGGACCGGTTTTGAATCAGTCACCATCATATGGTCGCAAGTCAGCGGCGCTCGTGCATGAGAGCGGGGGGGCGTCGTTTCGGAGGAGCTCTGAGGGAGGAGGGGAGGGGTTAGGCGGAGTCATGAGGAAATGCTACATTCAAATTCATGCTAGTTTTCCAAGACTGCCAACCCCAGCTTTAATGCTTTGTGCCTTACATGATTTGTGCTAAAAATACAAGCAGAGCTCTTATATTGCACATTAACGAGGCGGAAGATGACCTGAAGCGTAGAAGAGTTGAGTAAATGTCAATAGCACATCATTATATCTGCATTAGGTCGCCTTTACTGATAACAGCGCCGCTGTGTCACTTTTCATTATCTGCAGTCAGTCACGAGGTCGGGACATATTTTCCACATCAGAGAGGATATCAGTCTGTATGTCAGTCAGAAGCCTCGTTAGTGCAGTAAACAACGCTCTGAAGATAAAAACACGTGGAATGTAAACACATGAATATGCTGTGATGGATTTTGTAACAGAAGATTGTCGACTAGATTGAAATCTTGCTGTTTTGATAAGGTACCTGAATGCAGTTTACCTCTGCAGACATGAGGAAACCAGAATGTTAATTTTGGCAGCTGTTTCAGATTTGGTCTCAATCTTTTGGCGACAATGCCCGTCAGTTTTAGTCACATTTTAGTCTTTGAATTTTGCTTAAACACTCTCTCTTTAAAGTAATTCATGTAGTCGATCAGATATCGGTAACAGGGTTGTACCAAGAGTTAAAATCGTCAATATTTCACTCTTATTACAGAGAGAATGAGTAGAGTAGAATGTGTTCTACTAAATAACTTGATCAAAAGATTATTTTATTGATTTAAAATGATCTTACACAACGGCAAGATCAGTATGAAAGCCGGGTAATAACTTAAGTTAAATAATTTTTTAGCTTGTCCCTTCTAAAACGTCAAAATAAAACATTCTTGATGTGACCAATAAATCTATATTTTGATTCTCTTCAAATAAAATGGCATGAACACAAAATAGGGCTGTATTGCACTTTTACGGCAGACAGTCGGTTCATGGCACTCTGAAATGCATCTGCATCTTTGATGATTAAAGGTGACATATCACGCTTTTTTCATCAACATATATTGGTCTAAGAGGTCCCCAAAACATGTCTTTAAAGTTTATGCTCAAAAAAACACTTTGAAATCAGATTTTGGTCTGCCTGAAAAACTCTCTTCAGCCCTCCTCAGAACACTCTGTTTTCTCTGTGACCACGCCCCCTCAGGAAGTGGATGTGGTCTCGGCTCTCCAGAACGTTGATCTAATGTTTACATGTTGGCTGAATATACACGGCTGCTCACAGATCACGTTACTTCAACCCTCTGAATCTGATCCAGAATCTGATCCTGACGGAGAGGCGCCTGCAGCAGGACCTTTCTGAACCATTGGTCACAGATTTAGTTTTTCTTGTTGTTTTATTTATCAGTATGTAGACGTGGGTCTTGGTACACAGCTACGAACATGTAGCTATGTGGCTATGCTAACTAGCGCTAGCACGTATCCATGATAAATAAAAATCATCCACTAGATCTTCAAATCTGCAGACGTGGGGAGTAAAACCGACCTTTGTGTTTATTAAGACAGCCTACAACTAGCATGCCTCCCTCCTAAGCTCCTTGTCAGCACACATTTGTGCAGGGAATGAAAAACGGAGGAGGGGTTGAGTTGTATTTTATACAGTCTATGGGCTGAACAAGCTCCGAGCTCTGACTCCGTGACAGACCGGATATTGTTGTGACGTAACAAAAACACGGAAGTCTGAAACGGCTCGTTTCACACACATTTACAGAAAGGTGGAGAAATCAGAACAGGGGCAGAATGGATTTCTTTCATTCTCGGGGGGTTTGTAGACATGCCAGGGAAACATATTTCAGGTAGAGAACCATTAAAAAGTCCATTTTGCATGATATGTCACCTTTAAGAGTCGATCAAAACTTACCAAACATGTCTGATGTTTCACCAAACTGGAACAAATCAAGCTTTAGACACAGAGATGTTTACGGTAATGGCGGCAAAAACATGAAATAGTAAACAGACGCTCCCCTGGTTGTGTCTTTGTCACTAACTCCAGTTCTTAGAGCTCTACACTGGCTTCCTGTCTGTCAGAGAATAGACTTTAAAATCCTGCTGATGGTTTATAAAGCACTGAATGGTTTAGGCCCAAAATACATTGCTGATCTGCTACTACTTTATGAACCACCTCGACCTCTGAGGTCATCAGGTACTGGTCTGCTTTCAGTTCCTAGAGTCAGAACGAAACATGGTGAAGCAGAGTTTAGTCATTATGCACCACATATCTGGAACAAGCTCCCTGAAAGCTGCAGGTCTGCTCCAACTCTCACCTCTTTTAAATCAAAGATTAAGACTTTTTTATTTACCTCTGCCTTCCTATCTTAGATTATTTTAACTCACTTTAAATTAAAATTTTAATGTAATTTTTAATATATTTCTAATTTTCCTTTTCTTTTCTGTTTTATCTTATTTGTCATTTTAATTATGTTCTTTTATGCCTGTCTGAATGTCTCCAATGCTTTTAATGTGTTAATGTAAAGCACATTGAGTTGCCCTCGTGTATGAAATGCGCTATACAAATAAAGCTGCCTTGCCTTGCCTTGCCTTGCCTAACGCACACCAGGGGGTAAAAATTCTCAATGAAGATGAGACAGATGCATGGAGGCGGGGAGAGCTGGTTCATAAAGCACATCTGCTTTAGGTAGTGACCAAGCGGCAACCTCCGGTTTAAAAATATGAGTCAATGCGGAAGTGTTAAAAGCTGCAGTTCATCGAGGATCCGCTTGAGGCTGGCTCCGGAAGTACCGGAAGTCACATACACATGAATGGGAAAAAGACGATCTTTGCAGCATTAATAAACATGTTTACAGCCTGGTACAAAAGATGAGTGTAGTCTGAATAGCTAATTTCTCGATGTCCTCTCACTGTGAGGGGGGTGAATTTTTTTCTAATTCGGCAATTTCGAAGATATTGAGATTACTAGTCTTCCAATGAGAGGCACAGCTGCCTGTGGGAACACTGCAGCTGTTGGCTAGGAGGCTCAAAGCCCGCCTCTTTACGTCACACTGGCTCGACAGAAGCAATATGGCTGCCGCAGCCGATTGGTCACAAAACAGCTCTTCAGAAACAGATGGGTGACGTCATGGATACTACGTCCATATTTTTTACAGTCTATGGTAGTGACCAAGCTAACACTGCTAACCCTCAAATAATAACTCAGCCTGTCACAGGAAGTCATCGCCTTTATTTTGAAAGATTAGACACACAGCGGGGGAAACGTGGATTTTGAATGTCTGGTGGTCTGCCACTTATGCTTTCGTCTCGTGAACAAAAACAAAACATACATTCATCAGAGTTTTTGTTATCAGTGATGTATTTTAACTCGACGTGGTCTTGTCTTCGTCATAAAAAAAGGGTTGTTGATGAACAATTATCTTCATAATCTTCATTAACAAAATGAACACTGGGAAACCAAATACTTGGCTTTGTTCAAGAGATAATATCAAACGGTAACACATTAAAACAGGCAAACAAATACTTGGCTTTGTCTTCTCGAGGGAATTTGATATTGAAAAGCAAATCATAACCAAGAGCTCGTGCCTCACATGACCTTTATGAGCACAAAGTACGACTCGTTAATGGATTTCAGCCTTAAATCCAGACGTAATAAGACGACGATTAAAAGCTGAGCATCCATTATTGTGAAGGTTTGTGTGTCGAGGCTTGATGCATACATGAACGCTATCACAAGACCGTTTAAGTGATTTTATGATTGCAGTTCTTCACACAGTCTGTGCTGTCATCATTCTTTGTATGGAGCATCAGCTCGCTCCACAAAGCTTTCAGCCAAAGCAGCGTTTATGATTGATGCCACAGAGAAGCTTTGAATTAGAGGCCTTGGATTACACATCCTCCAATCTTTGAGATACTGGATATCATGATTCTACCCTGGTGATGCTTTATAGTGTCAGTCAGGTAGAGGGTTCTCTGTAAAACCTGGAGCTTTCTGATGGTTTACAATGATGTAGTAAGAGCCAGCACGAAATGTGAAATGAACTGGGCTTTAATCTTTGTGCAGCTGAACACACAGTCCGGGTTCTGCTGTTGGTTTTTTCGCATCAGAAAGAAAAAATGATTCAAGTTTTTCCGTGTGAACGAGATGTAGAATTGTCTGTAATATCATTTGATCTTTGCTGCTGCGCTGTGATGATTCAGGAGGCATGCTGCGGAGGGGGATGTGTCCAGAATACTGGAGGTGATCACAGGTTTTTAAAAAGCAGAACAGGATGGAGCAGGATGAAATGAATCAGAGCACCTGGAGAAATGACTTTTAAAATGAGATATCACAGAGATGGGGAATTGTAGGGATTGCACTCATGTTCTCCTATGTGCTTTAAACCACACAGTGAGCATTAGTTATAAAGATGCAGCAGCAGTAATTGCATTAGGAAGTCACTGAGGAAGTTAAAATGTCTTGATTGTGCAAATTCATGCAAATTTGAGTCAGGTATGGATCTTCTGTGCTCCTATGGATTGTATTTAAATGCTTACACACGGTGAAAAATAATCATTCCTTTGTATTTAAATTAGTTTCATTATTTTAAAATATTTCATCACCCTGAAGTGATGTCAGACAACAAACAGCTTAGTTAGCCTTTATTAAAGCATTTATGTAGATGTGTTCTTTGTTAGAGCCTCAAAGCTTCACTCCTTTCATGGTAACTATTTTAAAAAGATGCAACAATATCAGACGTTAAAGTCTACAAAAATTCTCAACTTGGCTTTATTTATTTATTTATATAACACCTATTAGACATAGTTATGGGTAGAATGATAAAAGACATAATCATAAAAATAAATAATAAAATAAAATTAATACAATAAAACTAAACATGAGTAATGGTAGAAAGCAATAAGAGACAATCATAAAAAAACAAATTAAAAATGAAATAGAATTAATACAGTAAAATTTATAAAATAAATAAAGGTAGAATGCAATAAAAGACATAATCATAAAAAAAAACTTCAAAATAAAATAAAATATAAAATATAATTAATAAAATAAGTAATGGTAGAAAGCAATAAAATACATAATCATAAAAAACCTTAGAAATAAAATTAAATAAATACAGTAAAATTAATTAAATAAGTAGGGGTAGATAGCAGTAAAAGACAATCACAAAAAAATACTTAAAAATAAAATCAAATCAAAAATAAAATAGGAATCATAAAAACGTAATGATGGAAAGAAATCAAAGACAGATTTATTTAAAAATAAATTAAATACTGTGAAATTAATAAAGTAAGTGAGGGTAGAAAGAAAAAATTATAATCAATATAAGTTGAAATGATGATATAAATACAATGAATTAATTCAATGATTAATTAAATAAATACTATAAATAAATGTTTTTAAAACTATGATAATAGTAAAGAAAACAACAAAAATACTAATAATTATAATAACAAAAAACAAATATATAATAATAATGAACTCCAGGGCTTAAAATAAATGACTTAAAAACACCCAGAGAGCTCGCCATCCTGATGTCCAGAGGCAGAGAGCTCCTCAGGTTTGGTTCATTAAAACAGAAAGCTCTCTGGCCAACAATCACAGGAAACCCCGGGTAATCCTGGAGAGACTGATTGGTGCAGAACTCCAAGGGCTACTGATGATCCTCTAACCAAAGAAATAACTAAAAGAAACACGGGAGTCGTGGATGAGTGGAGAGGAGAACAAAAAACATTTTTGTCCTGCAGCTGTGTATTGCTCAATTCAATCCCCAGTTCTGTCATCAATATCAACATCATGATACACGACCAAAACTGGGCTAGACTGACCCATTAATGTGGACTAGACTGTGAAAATACCCAGATCAATGTTTGATGGATTAATTAACTGAGTGGGTTCAGTGATATGTCAAAAACAAGGACAACGGAGACCCACATTAATGTGAAAACATCTGTCACAGCATGCTGTGTGTTTATGTGTTTAAAGGTCAGATATGATGGGTTATAATGGGAGATCCATGTCCATCACATAGTGGCCTTTCTTTGCTATCAGTCTTCAGGTTTCAGGGAGTATTGAATAAAATAACTACAAGTATAATTAAGCAAGAATAAATGTTGGTGCTCGCCTCTTGTTTCTGTAAGTGTGTGAAACAAATAGGCATTGCCCATGGGGAGTGTGCCTCACTTTGTCTCCTGATGGTCATCTCTCTCGAGTGCAGCGGTGGTGACAAGTCCTTGGAAGTCAGAGAAAGAAAGGAGACACTCGTTTGAATAGCTCTGCATGAATGCTACACAGAATGTTTTCAGGAGAGGAGACGCAGCCTAAAAGAGACAGAATCAAGGAGCTGAAAGGAGGAGAGAACCAGATGGAGGGTGACAGAGACAGAGAAAGAGAGAGCCAGAGAGGCTCTCGGTCCTCGGGGACGAGGTGACCATGGTTAACTACAAAGCTTCTCAACAAATCCCATCCCTGCCAAACACTGGAGCTGCAGCCTCGCTCCACAATGGCTCCCTGTCAGTGAAAGCTACGGGATCAAAGTGGAATCACTCAATGGCAAATTAAGAAATGGCCCTCAGGTTTTGGAGGCTTGAGTTTCAAATAATCCATCCTGAATTCACCCCCCTCTTTCAGAACCAGCACAGCCACACAGGCTGTATCAGAGCCACACTGGCTCCATTATAAATGCGCCCTGCAACAGAGCTGCAACACGCCAGCTGTTGGATTTATGTCCGGCCTGCCGATGGGAAATGGGATCCCTGCTCTTGTGGTAATTTTCTTCTCTCTGTGTCATGACTCCGAGGAAACCATTTTACTCTATGAATATTTGCAGTGATGCCCTAATGATGGCGAACGCACCAAACGAGGACAGAGTCAGTGGGAATTAGAGAGTTGAGCGTTGTGATTTTGGCTCGATTCTGCAACAGTAATTAGTCAACAGTTCTGGGAGCAAAGCTTCGTTTTTACAACTGTTCCTCTAGAGGTGGACGATTAATGATAAACCTCTGAGATCATAATACAGACGAGTACCCAAACTCAGAGGCTGCAGTGTAACAGAAGATTATAGAACTACTCTGTTATTAACAGAGACCCAACATCAAGACAGGATAAGATCCAGTCCTATCTCACAGACAGGACTCAGTCTGATCTCATCTTAATCCACCATGAGCAGAGCACTTTGCAGCATTTAGCAAGTTACAGTGGCAAGGACAAACTTCCTTTAACAGGCAGAAACCTCCAGCAGGACCAGACTCATGTTAGACACACATCTGCTGAGACCGTGTTGGAGAGAGGGATAGAGGGAGATGAAGAGAGAGAGAGAGATGATAGTGGGGAGACGGATAGTAGTAGTTGTAGCAGCTGGAGTCTGGCACGTCCACAGCAGCAGAGATCCAGAGGAACCTACGAGACAAGGGAGCTCAGGGACTCCAGAAAGGTCTAGGGTTAGTAACTTTAACGGGACAGGAAGAGTTAAAGTAAGAGACAGGCAGAGAGAAGAGAGAGGGAGGATCCAAGAGTGTTAGTTCCCCTGGCAGACTAAGCCTATAGCAGCATAACCAAGAGCCGGTCCAAGCCTGAGCCAGCTCTAACTATAAGCTTTATCATAAAGGAAAGGAAATTCCAACAGATCCAGATCCATTTCCGGTCTGTCTCTGATCCGTCACAGCCTCGAATCTGATAGGTTTCTATTCTAGTCAATGTGTTAACTTCCACTGGATCCGCTCCGTTGCTTTCCGGCTGCGTCTCTGATCCGGCAGGTCTGAGCCCTCCGGATCAGATACACAAGACTTCTATTTCTGCCGGATGCCAGAGCACGACGCATCAATCTCAACAGAGCAGATGGAGCGGGACAGGAAGTCAGGTTTCACCAAAACAAAATGAAAACATCCGGTTAATTTTCAGAATAAAACACTCTGTGTTATCACCAGATCGTATTTCACTTAACTACAACAACAAACCAAAGTCATGATGAGCGGAGCCAGGCCTGGAGTCAACAGGTCAGAGGTTTCCAGAGGACCAGGAAGACAACATGGATGAGGAGAGGAGGAGGAGAATCCTTGATTCAGTAATTACTGGAGGAAAACCTCGGTCACATGACTCCGACGAACCGGACACGGATCTGGATGAAGTCAAGATCATTTTTTACCATCTTTCAGTCTTAACATCCGTCAGAATAACTGCAGTAAGATTCCTTTTTAGCTAAATGGCATCCACTAAAATATCTCTAAATGCGCTTTGAGGTGCAAAGCATCTGGATGCACTTGTCACCTGCACTATAACAGCATCAAAAGGAAAAAATGTCACTTTGAAAGTTAGTTTTTTTGCAGCATAAACTCAAGGAAGCTGTCAGGGGAAGTTATTTCTTACCTCAGTGTGAGAACAGAGGTTATATGGTGCCCCATATTTCACCATTAAGGTAGTCTATTACCTCTTAGCGTGCTCTATCAAAAACTTTTATTGCGCAGGAAATTGCTTCTGTGTATTGTTTTCATGGAGAGGAAAAAATGGGAAAACGGGAGCATCTTTTAGGATGTTTCTCTCTAAAGGTTCGGTGATTGAACCTCTCAATCATCGCTCTCTTCTCCACACTCGGGAACACCTCATCTCGCCGGGCTGAAACCAAGCTGGCTTATTTGTTTTACAGCTGACAGGAGATTGACTCCTTTGTTTGGTATGAAGGCATTAGTCAGCCAGCCATGATGTAGGTCAGAGAGGCTGGATGTGAACACAGGGATGGGGCTGTTGAGGCTGCGGGGGGGCTCAGGTGTGTGCCTGAAATACAGAGCGAGAAAAATGAATGGATTATGTATGTGTTCGTGCGCACATGTGACGGAGAGAGACTCTGGAACAAGGACATTTCTTCCCTGTTGGAGCGGCATTCATGGCTTTTAAAGACGCAGATAATTCTGCACATGTAGGGTGCATATTTTCTGTGATTGTGATTCAGCTTGTTGTCTCTAATTTGGGTTTATGATCGTATTTTTCAGGCCTGGTGAGCCGCCAAAACCGATCGGTAATTGATACACACAATGCCTGACAAGTGGGAGGGGGGAGTTTTCAACGAGTGATAACAAAAGAGACATGAGAAGGGCCGCTGGCATCATGCAACAATGGATAAGACAGCCAAGAGGGAGGATAGGAGAAACAGAAGACGAGGGGATGTGAAAGAGATGTGTGTGTGTGTGTGTTTGTGTGTGTGTGTGTGTGTGTGTTGCAGTGTTAGGGCACAGAAAGAATTGAAGGAAAAAGAGAGAGTATAACGTTTCAGACTCTCCTCCACATACAGCAGTGCAGCCTCCATTTGAGCCAAGTGGGTCATGGGAAAAAAAGAGCAAGGCATGGAAGCTGTCTGAGTTCATGTTGGAGGAAACCCCGGCAGCTACAGCTCCAATGAAACAGCTTCTCTCTTCTTCTTCTTCTTCTTCTCTCCAATCCTCCTGTTTATCAGAGAACAGGAGGCAGAGTCATCTACACCACGTTGAGCTCAGGGGGAGGATGTGATCTCAGGAGAGGAGCTTTTGCTTAGCATGAAGTAAACACAGTGTGCTCGGTCACGTGTTAGAAATGGACTATGGAGACACTTATCTCGAAGCGAATTACCTTCACAGCTTCTGAGTAGGATTGTGTATCGGCAGGGTTTCTGCAGACTCACAGTCATGCTTTAGTCTCCATTAAAGGCCTCTGCGAACCCAAATCAACAAAAGTGTTCTACCTATGATATTTCAGACCGTATGTAAATACTAAAAACTATGTAAAAATATGAGAACTCAACTTTGATCCATTTTTCAAATATGTTCAAATGTGTTTTTTAACATGTTTTCACACTGGGTTTTAAGGGGGCTGGTTTAACCTGATATTTATTACGGAATAAATATCCAACCAATCAGAAATGAAACACTGAGTCACATGTACACATGTTCAACAAAACTACTCCGCTCCCGCTCAGACCGTCTCCTGACGTCTCAGCCAGCTCTGTCTTAGCTGTTAGCTTGTTTGCTAATCACGTACTGTCTGTAATCTGTCTGTATAGCTCTCTCTCTGCTCTTTGCACCGCTGTGCTCGTGTGACCCTGTCTGCACATCCACCGCTGAAGATGACAGCTTGTTGTCATTCTTCGATTTGGGGAAAACTTGCTGTGGCCGAGTGGTTAAAGCATATGCTCCGCTCATTTCCCCAGGACCAGTTCAATAACTTTCCCCAGGACCGGTTCACTAACTTTCCCCAGGACCGGTTCACTGACTTTCCCCAGGACCAGTTCAATAACTTTCCCCAGGACCAGTTCAATAACTTTCCTCAGGACTGGTTCACTAACTTTCCCCTGGACCGGTTCACTAACTTTCCCCAGGACCGGTTCACTAACTTTCCCCAGGACCAGTTCACTAACTTTCCCCAGGACCAGTTCACTAACTTTCCCCAGGACCAGTTCAATAACTTTCCTCAGGACCAGTTCAATAACTTTCCCCAGGACCAGTTCACTAACTTTCCCCAGGACCAGTTCACTAACTTTCCCCAGGACCGGTTCACTAACTTTCCCCAGGACCGGTTCACTAACTTTCCCCAGGACCAGTTCAATAACTTTCCCCAGGACCGGTTCACTAACTTTCCCCAGGACCAGTTCACTAACTTTCCCCAGGACCGGTTTACTAACTTTCCCCAGGACCGGTTCACTAACTTTCCCCAGGACCGGTTAACTAACTTCCCCCAGGACCGGTTCACTAACTTTCCCCAGGACCGGTTCACTAACTTTCCCCAGGACCGGTTCACTAACTTTCCCCAGGACCGGTTCACTAACTTTCCCCAGGACCGGTTCACTAACTTTCCCCAGGACCGGTTCACTAACTTTCTCCAGGACCGGTTCACTAACTTTCCCCAGGACCGGTTCACTAACTTTCCCCAGGACCGGTTCACTGACTTTCCCCAGGACCGGTTCACTGACTTTCCCCAAACAGCTCAGAGTTTAGACAAACAGCTCCGTCTGACCCCTGGAGCCGAGCTCCTCTGCGTGCACATACTACACTTCAGCCTCCTCTGCTCCAGGCGTCCCATGGTCCTGATGCCCTCGAGACTACGGAGTGATAAAACTAATAAATGATACAAGTCCTGATTCTGAAGTATTTTGTGACTCAGCACTCAGAGACTGAAATGAATAATTTTCAGATTCTGGATTTTTGATGTCTTTAGATACAGAGTCAGACGGCTCAAACATGCAGGCCTTGAACTCTCTCTTGACCTGTCAATCAAAGAGTTAGGCCACGCCCACACAGTCCTGAGAAATGCTCTGACCTGGAAAATAAGCTGTTTTTGAACAGAGTTTTTTCATTGTTCACTCAGATTTTTATTGAAGCTTGATTACACATTACATTTAGATATTCTATGTGAATTTATATTCCTTTTACATTTCCTGATGCTTTAAGAGTCTAAAGAGGTAATTACTTCTTAAGAATGGGACTTAAATGTTGGTGACAGATATCACAGTCAAAATCTGTAGAAAATAATTATTTGTTATCGTGTTTGCAGCAATTGAATCCATCTTAATGTCTCTGTATCACCCTGAAGGACACCTTGTAGCAGTCTTCAAACACGCACAGCGATATGCAGATTATTCTTCTTTCAAGGGAAGGTGTGGTTGCTGATGAGCACGAACAAAGAACTCTCTACCTTTGCATACAAAAGACAGGAGTGACGGCGTAAGCTGTGATAGTGAAACCCCTGAAGAGCGCTCACAAATCAGTGGAGGTTTAGTTTTCCATACGTTGTTCTAGAGATGAACACATGTATGACAGAGAGGCGTTCACTGACTTAATTATTCATCGGTTGCTGCCGGGGAGTCCTGAGGGAGTGTTACTCCATGTGTTTCCAGGAGGATCATGTTCTGACAAGACTTTTGTGTGAAAATATGTGCAGAGAGATTTATCTCTTTATAGAGTCTTATGGAAGTGATCGATTCCTTGAGGACGATTCACAATGGTGAGAATGTTTGAAATACTTCAAGGCGGCCGTCTTTGATTTCTTCTGAAAGGAGAGGAAACCGTACCCCAACAACTCATGAACAAGGTCCTTGTTTCTGTAGTCTCTCTCTATGAAGCTGCATCTGATGTTCTGGTACCAAGACGTCAGCAGCAGATCCTTTGAGTCCTGAAAGTTGTGAGACGCTCGATTGAATTGAGATCTGGGGAATTTGGAGTTGTGGAGCCGTGTTCCTCCAGGTGTCCTTCTTCCATAGCTCTGAGGTCCCGTTCTGATGTTCTTGTGCCCATTGTAGGCATTTACAGTTGTGTAAAAGGGTTAGCATTTGGTCCCTGCCTGGTCGCACAACAAACTTTAAGCAAACTAGCCTTTTGAGCTCCCGTCTTTTGGAGCAGACCACACGGGACAGCTTTCACCCCCACGGCCGTCAATGAGCTTTGTTTGCTCACGCTCTTGTAGCCAGTTCTTCACTTGTCCTTCCTCGTACCACTTTAGGAAGGTACTAAGCCCTGCAGATCGTGAAAAACCCCCACTAGAGCTGCAGTTTTGTAGACCACCTGGTCGTCTCTGGATTGATGCTGTCTTACCCTGGATTTCCACCATAGCCGTGTCCGGTCTGCTACTGTCCGGTTCCGGAGCAGGACCGCCAGACAGCTGGAGTCATGTGACCGAGGTTTTCCCGCGGTCATCACTGAATCAAGGATTCTTCTCCTCCTCCTCTCTTCATCCATGTTGTCTTTCTGGTCCTCTGAAAACCTCTGACCTGTTGACTCCAGGCCTGGCTCCGCTCATCATGACTTTGGTTTGTTGTTGTAGTTAAGTGAAATACGATCTGGTGATAACACAGAGTGTTTTATTCTGAAAATTAACCGGATGTTTTCATTTTGTTTTGGTGAAACCTGACTTCCTGTCCCGCTCCATCTGCTCTGTTGAAATTGATAGAAGTCTTGTGTATCTGATCCGGAGGGCTCCGATCTGCCGGACCAGAGACACAGCCAGACCACAACAGAGCGGATCCAGTGGAAGTTAACACATTGACTAGGATAGAAACCTATCAGATCTGGTGCTGTGACGGATCAGAGACGTACTTGACACCGATGCTCGCCCATTTGTCCTGTTTCCTTGACATCGTTAATCAAATTTGAGGCTGATCAGTTTATAAAGGACCTAATGATTCTTTCACAAATTTTGATATGTCATTGAATGACAGTCCTCAAAGAGAACTAAGCTCTGCTGCAGTCCAATGTGTATGACTTTGAGGAGAAGCCCCATAAAGGGTGTCTTCAGTTCTGGGTTTAGCGCTATTTTATGGCATTTCTGTGGCAGAACTCCACAAAACATGACAGCGTTATTGTCTTGGAAACTCTGTAATGACATGACCGATGACAAGTAGACACATTTTCAAACATAAGGCTGCATAAAAACGACACCATCCTACCGCAGTCCTTCCAGTCCTGGAATCAGATTGATTACAAACTGCCGTCGTGCTGTTCCTTTGAACATATGGTTTCTAACAACCACACTGGCCCTGCTATTCTCTCCTCCCCCCAGTAATCATGATGAATAATGTCACCACCAAACTGGAACTTAATTTGAGGGTGTCTAATGGCTAACTGGGGCCTTAATCTGATTGTAAATTGGTGTGAAGGCCTGGCACGTGTATCCGGAGCTCCAATCATGTTCCAGTGGTATTCTGGCGGTGAATGCATGCTGTATCTTAATGAAGTGATTGTTATGCTAATGTTGCTCCTGCATCATGATGAAACTCAGACGAAGAATTGTTGACTCAGTGAGGTGAATGTTTGCTCGCTGCTTTAGCCCTGAAACTCCTGAATAAAACCAGGCTCCTCTTTTGATGCATCATTTCAGCCGTGATGTGTTCGGCTCTTCAGCGACAGACTCTTTGAAGGGAGATGAATTCCTGAGTCTCGTATGAGAGAAGTTCAGCGTGGGTTTAATACCAGTTGACATTGAGCAGGTCACACTTGGGTCTCGATGTAAAAGCGTTAAAACTCTCGTCTGCTCAGAGTGTGAAATGAGTCACTGTCACTTGAGGGAGCCGTAATGTCAGGAGATGACGGCCCTCCAGCTGAGCGGGGTTTATCATCCCTGCGGCGAGGGGGGCGTGGCCTCGATTGAACGTGCATTTTCAGCTCTTAATGCGTAAAATCAACACAGCTTGAGTCATTTAAACGCTGCACCGTTTCCAAAGCTCAAAACTGAGTCCAGCACTTTGTCTCGGACCCCGTTGAACCTGTGACGTGAAGCCTGCATGCTCGTACATCCAACGACTTCATTCAAACACCGGGCCGGCACTCACGGCCCAGCTGTCTTATCCGCTCGCAGAAATGGCATGACTCGCAGTCTATGACCTCCATGACTGTGTGTGTGTGTGTTTGTTGCCATGGTTTCATGCAATCTAGCCTATGCTGCTCTCCCTGGAGCTTTGTGTTTCCACTGCCTGGAAAAAAAAAAAGAAAAGCACCGTCTCTGAGATTCCCCACCAGGCGATCGGACAACTGCTGCTTCTCTCCAGTTGCCATGGAGAGGGTCGGCTTTTTTTTTTTTTACTCAGCAGCAGATTTGAAGAAGAAGAAGAAGAAGAAGAAGAAGAAGAAGAAGAAGAAGAAGAAGAAATCCCAGTGACAGACAGGAAGGATGATGAAAGGAGGAAGAGATTACTGATTGCCTGGAATGAATAGAGTGACATGATGGGGAGGTTTGGGCTGCCCCGGCTTGGGATGGAGGGTTGAGAAGATTGAGGGAGAGGTGTAAGACAGTCATGCTGTGGTCGTCTGGATGATCGTATTTTAATGTTTCAACCAGCGTCAGAATATTTTCTCTTATTGGATTTTCACTAGATTCAGTCTACCCTCAATATGAGATATAACAGGCCACATCATCAATCAATCAATCAATCAGACTTTATTTACAAAATTCTTTTCATACAATGACATTGTAACACAAAGTGCTGTACATTAAAATGACTTAAAATAGGATAAATGAAAAAAAAAGATATATTTCAAATAAAAAGACCCCCAAACCCACCCCACAATCCTAAGGTTAAAAACACAATATATGCAACAATAATAATAAAAACAATAAAAATAAAATAAATAAATAAAATAAAAAAGAAGTTGCTGAACGAACTGAGGAAACGCTCTCATGATATCTTAATGAGGAAACACTGGAGGTAAAATAAGATGTTAAAACTCAACACAGGAAATTAAACTCACCAAAATAAAATACATTTCTAAGATAATAAAACACTGAAATATTAAACCATTAAAAGAAAATAAGATGCTATACTTAAAATATAAATATATATATATATATACTATAAATATAAATAAAATAAAACAAAAAGAAACTATAACTTGAACTAGTTAATAAATGAATAAATAAATAATGTAAGATGAAATAAAACTGTTATAAGAATAACCATCAGTTAAAGTACGATATGGGAGACTGATTTGGATCCACAAAAACAAAACAAATTGATAATAGTCCAAAGACTACGTATTGAAATGGACGACACAAGTGTTCACTGACTGTGAAGCCAAAACATGTGGAGCTCCCCCTGCTGTCTGTTTGCAGTACAAGTCTTAAACCCCGCCTCCCTCCTGTTAACAGATGGAACATGGGTCAAACTATAAGATTTACATCTGATACATTTATTTAAAGGTTTCTGTCTTTATAGTTAGTTCTTTAGTTCACTTTTATTCAAAGTTGACCTAATGAATATAGCATTGGTTGGCCAGTAGACACAGTTTAAACTTGAGTATAGGTAAAAAAAAAAATAGACCATCTTGATCTAAAACTGCAGCTTAGAAAAATCCAAGCTAGCTCAAAGCAGGATGACACGTCACATGTAAGAGCTGAAGGACAAATAAGACTTCATGAGCAGTTTGCAGATTCTCTTCTTGCTCCTCAGACATCATGAAAAACACAGATCTGTGATACACTGCTGCTCTCCTTGCTTCAGTAATGTTCCCGGCATGCAGATCAGTTCACACGACAACATGTGACTTTCCTGAGAGTCCACATGAGGGTTGGCGTGGTCGCCCGAGCGCTTGATCGCTGCTCACAGTTTACGCTCGTCTCTGTCACAGTAATTGCGTCGGGCTGCTGTTGATGTGCTCTTAATTGCATGTTTGACATCATGTGAGAGTCAAAGAGGATCCCCCGGCGTCGCTGCAGCGAGTATGATAATGGCTCAGAGGAAGAGAAGAGAGTGACGTGAGATTAGAGGAGGAGAGGAAGAGGAAGAGGGAGGAGTGGACAGGGAGAAGAGGAAGGGGCTATGCAGGATTGTGTGTGTGTGTGTGTACTTTTACTAGAGCTGCACCTTTTGCTAAGTGAGGATGATGGGGTTTTGTTTCTGTGACAACAAACTGCCTTTATAAGCACACACACACAGAAGCACATGCACACACGCACACACACACACACACACACACACACACACACACGTGGCGTGGAATCGGCACCCATTAGGAGATGATGCTGTCAGCTTAACCTGCTCATTTTCTTTTGTCATGCTCTCATGCACCTCTCTCTCACACACACACACACACACACACACGCACACGTACACACACACACACACACACACACACTTAGACATTAGCTAGTCATACAATAACAGCAGTGTCGTGTATATATCACATTTGAATGCATGTTGCAGAGGACTCACTCTCTCTCAGTGGAACAGAGGAGGCGTGACACCCCCTGGGTTCACACACAAAGACATGGAAATGCTAACACACACACACACACACACACACACACACACACACACACACACACACACACACACACACACACACAGAGATTGCTCTTCCTTTCTCACAGAAACCTCATCACAAACCTTGAAGTCAGAGATGCCGGCGCTCACATTTTACAGGGACTATCTGTGGAACATGAACATGAATCCCCTGGATGTAAATACGGCACGCCGATAGAATAACTGTTACAGATGCGTTTATTCGCCGGCAGCAGCACACACTCGGTAATTGCGCTCTCGTTGTTGCAAAATATGTTTTCTATCAATTAAAGTGAGACACGCCGAGCTGCCGTTTGAATATTTATGAGTTGTTTCCAGGGTGACGTTACGTAACGCTGAAACTGTTTATTTTGGTCTCTGTTGGCCCCACATTCAGCATCATGGTATCATTATGAAATGGATGAGCTCTGTTATGTCAAGACGTCTCTCTTTCACCATATGTGCTCCTCTTTCTTGTCTTTGTGTCATCCTCTCTGTTCTTTATCTCATCCCTTTCTTTCACCTTGTATATCAGGAGCATAAAAGGAGTATAAAAGGCCCACAAAGATAAAATAATGAATGGCCGTCAATGCAGAAGAATGCCCCTGTGTATATCTCTACTCTTGCATGTCTTTTACTCATCTCTCTTTCTTTTTATTCATAAGCTCACACCCCTCTCTCTCTCTCTCTCTCTCTCTCTCTCTCTCTGATCTCACCCGGCTCAAACCTCCCTTCCTCTCTCTCCTACCTTGTTTTCTGAACAGCTTTAACGTTCCCATGAATGTACAGTCGCACAGTTCCCCAAAGAGGAATAAAGCGTGTTAATGCTGACCTTAAATTGTAGCTTAGAGGAAAAGAAAAAAAAGCTCTGATAAAAGAGAGAATCAGCAGCAGCTAAAAGCAGGGTGTCAAAACATCACATGTAGGAGTTAATGGATAAATAACACATAATGAGCGGTTTGCAGAGTCTCCTCTGGCTCCACAGACGACAGGAAAAGCTCAGATTTTAAATGTATTCTTCTGTATTTCGTGAAAAGAAACACGTCACAAAAGTACTGAATGAAGGTTCTTACAAAGCCCGCTGCTTAGAGTCCTCTACACTGGCAGTGTGTGTTTCTGGGTTGTCTTTTACGATCTTTAATTTTTACACAAACCTCCACCTGGACTGAAGGATGAGCGGATTAGATTTTGGATGCTTCTGGTCATTTTATTCTCTAAAATCCACAACCATAACTCAAGAATTCATGCACCAATTTGTAGGGACAGGCGTTTGAAGCCAATATAATATTCAATAATCACTGCCTCAATCTATCATTGACCATGCAACAGGCCAAATTCCACCAGATCCGTGTCCCTCTCGGATCCGTCACATTTCCAGATCTGATTGGTTTCTATTCTAGTCAATGTGTTAACTTCCACTGGATCCGCTCTGTTGTGTTCCGGCTGCATCTCTGATCCAGCAGGTCGGAGCCAAGGGAGAGGTTCCGGTGGCTGGTGGTGAGGCTTTCAGCAGTGTGACTGCCCCCTGGTGGCTGGCTGCAGTATAGGTCAAAAAATCTGTCTCCCCCATTCATTTGAATGGGGAAGCAGTCAAACTTTAAAAAATAAATACACGTACAAATGTTTCTCACATCCGTATGCTGTGGTGATATGTAGTTAGTATTTGACTGTTTTGTGTCCAAGGCCTCTTTTTCCTGAAAAGTTTCTTCTTCGTTGGTTATTAGAGGTTAAAAAACAGGGTTTTACTTCCTGTTTCCTTTGATTCACAGCCGCCGTAGAACGAAACTTCAAAGGACACACAGTGTCTTGTGATGTCACGCTGTAGGGCGGAGCTTATTACAGTGGCTTTACAGGCTCTGGCTGCACAATGGCGGCACCCAGGAGAGGGATTTTTTGGCTTCAGAACCGTACAACGGGAAGAGGCGGAGCAACGCTGTCCATTTTTATTTACAGTCTATGGTCGGAGCCCATTGGATCAGATAAACAAGGCTTCCATTTTTGCCTGATGCCGGAGCACGACGCATCAATCTCTCTTTTTTAAGCTATGTATTTGGGCATTTTTTGCCTTAATGGATAGAACAGCTGAAGAGAGACAGGAAATGTGGGGAGTAGAGAGTGGGGGAGGACATACAGAAAATGTTTGAGGCTGCAATCGGAACCTCCAACCTCTGCGACGAGGGCTGTGGCCTCTGTATGTGGGGCGCTTAGGCTGCTAGGCCACCAGTGCCCCAACGACGCATCAATCTCAACAGAGCAGATGGAGCGGGACAGGAAGTCAGGTGTCACCAAAACAAAATGAAAACAACCGGTTAATTTTCAGAATAAAACACTCTGTGTTATCACCAGATCGTATTTCACTTAACTACAACAACAAACCAAAGTCATGATGAGCGGAGCCAGGCCTGGAGTCAACAGGTCAGAGGTTTTCAGAGGACAACATGGATGAGGAGAGGAGGAGGTCACATGACTCCAGCTGTCTGGCGGTCCTGCTCTGTTCTGCATTCTGAGAAAGCACGGAGCAGGACCGCAGCGGATTGGAGACGGACCGGACACGGATCTGGTGGGAGTCCGATGTAAGACTACTAAAGACAAGTGGAAACCTCACAGGCTCTCTGTCCAGCTGTGGTACACATAGTTTAAAATCCTCAAGGGGGATCACGCTACATGGCTTCAGTCCGGCTGTAGCGTGATCCAAGCCAAGGGGGAGGGTAGCTTATATTCTGAGTTATGTGTTGACAGATGTGGACATGCAGAGGCATCTTATAGTCCTCGATGGGAACGGTTCAAGGAAAATTAAAGGAGAGAATCTGCAGAAACGTTCTCAGTGTTGTTTTCACGTTTAGTAGAATATGTCGCTGTGGAGCTCAGCGGAGGCTCACAGCTGAGTCCACATGGATCTCAGCGGGTCGTGAGTTCCTCCCACAGTTCCTGCGTTTATCACACAGGAGGTCATTAACAAACACAAACACACATATACACACACAGTTATTTTCAGGATTTCTCACATTTATTTGACACTATTACAGCCACTCATGACTCTGGAGCTCTGCTGACTTTGTGTGTAATGTCCCTGGGATTGTATTTGCCCTCACCGCGACCAGACGATGATTTTCAAGTTCTTATCCCCTGGAGAAGATCACTACGGTGTCCTCATCCTCCCGCCACCTTTGCTTTGGCGTCCCGCTGTGTTTGTTTTCCATTACTGACCCACATCCTCACGAGGTGGAGTTGTGTCAACACCTGGAGGGGCTCGTACAGCCATGTGAAACCAAAGATGATGTTTCTCATTCTGGCACTGTGCCCTATCCTCCTCTTTGTGTTCCTCCACACCTGTCCTATTTCCTGGAGCTGATGTAACTGCAGAGAAGAAGGGTGGAGGGGTGTTTTGGTTTCCCCTGAGAGACTGATGGTTTTTTTCTTTCCCTTAATGACGTGAATCAGAAACGGTGACGTTAAAGTCTAGTTGCATAAAGCAGAGGCCTTCCCACCTTTACTAACATCATAAAATGTATATTCTTTATGTTTTGTTTCAGGCTACAACTAGTTTTTCTTCTGATAAACCATTCATCTTCTCTTTTTTTGTCTGAGAGAAGCAACAAACTCTTACATTTGTGAAGCTGGGACCTGAAAATGTTGAAAACAGAACTATGATGAATCACTTATTCAAATGTTGTATTTCAGTTGCAGGATTAGTTGTTGCAGCACTATTTTTCCATCCCAAACTGTCTAAAATTCCCTCTCAGAGGATTCTAGTTTATTTTGAGTCATTCTGCAGGATAAATAAAAAATAATGAAACCACTCTCACACCTGTGTTCCCCAAAAAGCTTTCCCTGCGTCAGATTTGGTTTAAACTACCTGTTGAGTACTAAATCCTGCAGGACGTACAGTCACTTACAGAAAGAAACTCACCCCATGCCTTTTTCCCGTCTCCTGCAGGGAGGAGGAGGAGAGCCTGCGGGACAAGATCCGGGCAGACCACGAGCGGGCACTGCAGGAGGCGAAGGAGAAGCTGAGGAAGTCCCGCGAGGAGCTGCAGGCTGAGATTCAGACGGAGAAAAACAAAGTGGTGGAGGACCTGAAAAAGAAGGACGTAGGGCCCAAACCGCTGCCTCCTGTTCCGATGCCCAAAGTGGTGGGCGTCAGTGACGGAGAACCGCCTGAGCCTGACGTCAAAGAGAAACGAGACAAGATCAGAGAGGTAAGATCATCATCCCTAGTTCTGATTTCAGAGCCTCATGCTACAAATCCTCATCAATCAATCAGACTCTTTCCAAACAGATCAGGTCTAGACCGTACTCTATGTTCTATTATTAACAAAGAGCCAACATCAAGACAGGATCAGATCCAGTCCCATCTTCCAGACAGGACTCAGTCTGATCTCATCTTAATCCACCATGAGCAGAGCACTTTGCAGCATTTAGCAAGTTACAGTGGCAAGGACAAACTTCCTTTAACAGGCAGAAACCTCCAGCAGGACCAGACTCATGTTAGACACACATCTGCTGAGACCGTGTTGGAGAGAGGGATAGAGGGAGATGAAGAGAGAGAGAGAGAGATGATAGTGGGGAGACGGATAGCAGTAGTTGTAGCAGCTGGAGTCTGGCACGTCCACATCAGCAGAGATCCAGAGGAACCTACGAGACAAGGGAGCTCAGGGACTCCAGAAAGGTCTAAGAAAAGAGAAAAGAGAGGGAGACCAGAAGAAAGAAAAAGAGGAGAATAAATGGTGAAAGAATGACAGAAGGAAAGGACGGGAAAAGAAAAGGAGACAAAATATGAAGAAACATGGAAAGAACAAAGAGAGAGAGAAAGAAGGAAGGAAGGAGTGAAAGAAGGAAGGAATGAAAGGAAAGAAAGAAAGAAAGAAAGAAAGAATAAACCTACGAGACTAGGGAGCTCAGGGACTCCAGAAAGGTCTATGGTTAGGAATTTAATGGGACAGCAAGAGTTAAAGTAAGTGAGGAGAGAGAGGGAAAGACAGGATCCCAGTGTGTCAGTCTAAACCTATAGCAGCATAACTAAGAGCTGGTCCAAGCCTGATCCAGAACTAACTATAAGCTTTATCAAAAAGGAAAGTTTGAAGCCTACTCTTAATAGTAGAGAGAGTGTCTTCCTCCTGGATCCTGACTGATAGATGATTCCAAAGGAGAGGAGCCTCATAACTGAAGGCTCTACCTCCCATACTATTTTTAAGAAACTTTAGGTACGACGTGCAGGCCTGCATGTTGGGAGCGTAGTGTTCTATCAGACACCGGGCCAAAACTGTGTTGGTTTGAAACCGACAATTATTGACTGTGATGAAATATTCAATACAGAGAGCTGGCTGCAGCTCAGTGATAACTCCCTCTGTTACCAGAGAGGGCCTGAAATTGACCATCACTTGAAATGTGTTCAAGAGTTTTCTGCACAAGTTTGGAAATGTAGAATATTTGCACAATCCTGGCTGAAAATCGATCTGCTATTTATCTGATGCTAATCATTCGACCTTTGGACCCTTTAAAGCTTTAATTCCCAGTCTTAGCTAATATTGAGATCCTATTTACAAGTCTTTGTGTAGCAAGAGGTCCAATGTGGGACGCTGATGCCAAACTACATGAGGAAAGTGAGTGCAACACATGTTTTTGGATTTCTGGTTTGAGTCTATTTGAGTTTGGCAAACGTCCCTCCATCGGTTCTATCAGCTCACATGAATCCATATTGAAGCATGTTTGCAAAAAACTGTACATTTAATATCAATCAATCTTTATTTGTACAGCGCCAAATCACAACAAACGTTATCTCAAGACGCTCTTACAAACAGAGCAGGTCTAGACCACTCTATGTCAAATTATGAACAGAGACCCAACTTCAAGACAGGATAAGACTCAGTCTGACCCCACCTTAATCCACCATGAGCATTGCACATCGCAGTATTTAGCTGCAAGGACAAACTTCCTTTAACAGGCAGAAACCTCCAGCAGGACCAGACTCATGTTAGACACACATCTGCTGAGACCGAGTTGGGTCTGGAAAGAGGGATAGAGGAGAGTAAGAGAGAGAGAGAATGAGAGAGAGCGGTGATAGTGATGAGACGAGTAGTAGTAGCTGAGGAACTTCCACAGCAGGAGGACGTCTACGGCAGCTCAGAGGAACCTATGAGACAAGGGAGCTCAGGGACTCCAGAAAGGTCTATGGTTAGTAACTTTAATGGGACAGAGGGAGTTAAAGGAAGTGAAGAGAGGGTTACTAAGTCTGACCTCCGCCTATGTGAGGCCAATTTGTGCTCCATTACAGTCCATCTGAATTCATCCCCGCTGCCTCACGTCTGCCTCAGCACCGGCTTTTATTGAAGGCAACAGCGAGCCAGACGGACAGTGCCTGTCCAGAATGCAGATGGTGCTATGTGGTCCTGCTCTCCATAGACACCATGCCAACCCCGGCCTATCTCTCTTTCTCCTCCTCCTCCTCCTCTCATCTCTTCCCTCTCTCCCCCCCCCTGCAAGTTCTCCTGCATAATTACCTCATATCGTCTCTCTTGAAACAGCACTTGGAGTCAGAACACTCGGCGCGCACGGGAGCTGGCCCATTCACTGCGAAACCCGCCTTTGTCTCTAAATGCCCCTTTTGTTCCCTTCATAATTGCCATTCAGAGAGAATGCCATACACTCCCAAATGAGCAAGGAAGGAGCAGCTGTATGGGCCACAGTGCAGCACACAACAGCACTCTCCCCTCTCCGTGATTGCCTTGTGATTCCAAGGAGAAATCATAATCGCACACTGCTACACAATGGTGAAGACCGGAGACTTCTTCTTCTCTCTGTGAATCTTGGCCGGAGGCCGCCATTTGGCCTCAATTCTGATGGTGTAAAGTCCAATGAGGAGTATCAGCATCCATCTTCCTTTGTCACTGGATATGTTTCATTTAGACGGTTCAAGCAGAGGTAGTTGAAACACTCTGATACCACATTACTTTCCTCGGTGCTGATTCATAAAGTTCAAATGATGAGCTCATTTGTCTTGATAAGGCGGCAGCGAGCTGGGAAAAGCCACCAGAGATTTTAAAGTTTCTGTTAAAGTTATGGATGTACTCACCCACCTTTAACACACGCCTCTCATCTGACTCTCTGAGCGTGAGGCGAATAGGAACATAGTTTGTTTTCATGTTCATTATAAAAACACATTCACTGTGTATCCTTGAAGTCAACGTTGATGTGATGTGAGGGGATAGAAGGACTCATGCATGCTATCAGCACCGCGTTGCACACCAGGGATGGCAGCTAGAGCATCATATAGTAAAATAGTCTGACAAAATTTAGCCTTTGAAACAAAAACAATGGTCCCATAATCTTGACATTTGCTTGCAGAGTAAAGAGCAACAAGACCTCAATGTCTGCGTGGTTTTTAATATTTTCTGCCTCAGGTTAAATGTTCTTTGAGATAGCAGCTATCTGATGATTCGTCCCATTTCTAACACCTCCTCAAAATGTTGCAGACTGTATGGATATAGTCTGTTCTCAAAACCGCCTGCTACATACTACCTACGAATGTAGTGTACAGTACGTACCGCATACTGCGTCTGAAGGTAGTCTGTAGTATGATTGCTCTGTTGGATCTGGTCTGCAGGATGCTGGGTCAGGCGTCGCTGGATTTCCGGTTTTGGAAGTGGAAGTAAACAACGGCCAAGCTGATAGAGAAACCGTTTCTTTAGCATCACTTATGGTTTAAAAATAAGAAGTGGTTTTATGTGGAGTGCAATAATTGTCACAGCACCTAAAAACTCAGTGCCCCCCATCAAGGAGAACGTTAGCGCTGGGCATTGTGGGAAACAGTACACAAGGAAGACTGGTCCGATGCATGCTGAGAAATGTTCCCAAATCAGTACAACATCCAGGGAGTTTTGGCTTAATGCAGATTTTGCTCCTGTTCACATACTACATATGGAATTTTGGCCAGATCCGTACATACTGCTAGTATAGTAGGTGGTTTTGAAAACAGCCAGCGTCTCCGTGACACAAGCCCAAATATTGCGGCTGTCATATTGGAACCGCAGTTGAGGCCATGGTCTTGCAGCTACAAAGTCCCTACCTCTCTGTCCAAAAGCCACGCCCCTATTACTGCCTAATTATTCACGCTGCTTGAACTTGATGCAAAAAAGTTATAGAAAAGAAGTAGCCTTCATCGGTTGTTACAAATGAATAAATGAGGTAAAGAGACTAAAAATGTTCTGGAATGAAGTCTCCTTGGCTTTTTGGATCCAGCCTCACGTGGACACTGAAGACACTGCACTTTCTTGGCTTCATTTTCCAATGCACTAAGGTAGCTGCTCGACTTCACCACAGGAAGACATCCGAGCTATTCGACAGTCCCTTCATCCTGAATAATTACTGCCAGAGTCCTCTGGTTAATGACGCTTGATGTGGTGATAACAGCACCTTTGTGTCTCTATAAAGTATTTTAGTAGTCCTCATCTGGGATTGTAAAAGCAGTGAAAACTGCTCGTGTGGACTGGAGGTGTTCTCTATCCCTCCTCGGTCCAGCTGATGTTGTAGAAATCCGGGAGCTGTGTCTCCTCTCTGCTCTGAGGCACAGTCAGGCCTTTTGTTCCTCCAGGAATAGAAAAGAACCTCATTTTTATGCCAGTGAAATACATATTTTATCGACTGTACATAACATAAAAACCCTCCTTTTCTCCCTCTTCCATTAGCTCGGAGCTCTGTGCGCTTTTGCTTTCCTGCTAATTACACAACGGGGGCATTAGTGGCCATTAAAACCTTTGTCTGCAGATGGAGAGAGCTTTAGAGCAATAAAAGAAAAGGAATGAAATGAACGACTATTAACTGTTCCAATACAATTCACCTGTCACATCATGAGGTGTTGTTGGCTCAGAGCTGTTAAAGTAAGCGGGCTGTCGCAGTTAATGGGCCGTGATACAAAGGCGTAGTTCACTTCACCAATAACATGAAAAACACAAACAAGACTTTAATTTAGAAAGCCCAAAATGCAGATGTCAGTCTGTTGAGACTAAGTAGAAGGTGTTATTGTTCACAGGTTTTTAACTAAAATCATACTTCTTTCTCTCCCATGTTATATCATTTATTCAAAACCTTTAGTTGTCCTCCATCTTGGTTTCCGCCCTGAAGAAGTCGACCCAGTAGACTTAAATATCCATGAGGATGTTAAACGGTATCAAGCGGCAACCTCCGGTCTTAAAATTCAATTCAAAACCTTTATTTATTCTCGAAAAGACATTGAGGTTTCCCTCATTTCCAATGTCGTCGAGATCACAGTTAGATTAGAAACAACAAACAAACAAACAAACACAATCATATACAAAATAATAGATTAATTAAAACAGATACAGTTTGAGACACAGTGGTCAGAGATCAAGGTCTTGAACTCTGCAAGAGATGGAAAGGATCTCAGCTTCAAAGTCTGTTGGAGGGTATTCCATGATTTAGGAGCATCAATGGAGAATGCTGATCGACCCAGTTCAGTATTTATTCGTGGTACTTTCAGAATGAGCCAATCGGAAGAGCGAGTCCCATAGGATCCGCAAATCGATTCCAACAAGTCTGTGAGGTAGGTGGGGAGCTTTCCAACAAGCGCTTTAAAAATAAATAAAAGCCAGTGTTTGTTCCTCCTTTGCTCAAGAGAGGGCCAACCAACCTTCTCATACAGGACACAGTGATGAGCGTCATATCTGTCACCAGTTATAAATCTGAGAGCAGAGTGGTAAACAGAGTCCAAGGGTTTTAGTGTTGAAGCTGCAGCATGTCTATAAACCACATCACCATAATCTAAAACAGATAAAAACACTGCTTCAACAACTCTTTTTCTACAAGACAGTGGGAAGCTGGATTTATTTCTGTACAAGAAACCAACTTTCTGTTTTAGCTTGGTGGCAAGAATGTTTATATGGCTTTTGAATGTTAGATTCTCATCAAGCCATATACCAAGGTATTTAAATTCAGTGACTCTTTCTATTTTAACTGCATTTAAAGTGGAAGCCCATGTAGAAGTGCTAAAAACTGCAGTTCTTCAAGTGACCACTTGAGGCTGGCTGCAGAAACACAGGAAACCACATACACCTCCATTCAAAGAAGACAATCTTTACAGCAGAAATAAACATGTTTACAGCCTGGTTCAAAAAACAGTTTAGGTCTGAGTAGCTCATTTCTCTATCAGCACACACTGTACGGGGGTGAACTTACGAGTTTTGCCCAAATAAGGACATGGCAGGTGATTGACAGGCGGGCACCCTTTAGCTGTTAGTGAAAATAACTTGTATAATACGATTATGGATAGCTTTTATTTTATTTTGTTGTAAGTTCTATTTTTGGGCTTTTTCACCTTTATTAATAGGACAGCTGAAGAGAGACAGGAAACGTGAGGAGTAGAGAGCGGGGGGAGACAAGCAGCAAATGGTAGGGAGTCGAACCAGCGACCTCTACGACGAGGACTATAGCCTCGATACGTGAGGCGCTTAGACCGCTAGGCCACCAACGCCCCAATGGCAGTCAGTCACAGCCGATCTCTCCCAACTCCCCGTAATGGCTCTTCTTTACCAGAAGCACGCTACCTTTGCTGATGAATCGGGCCTGTCGCACGTTACTGACCCCTTCTGCTCTGGAGAGGTACTGCAGATGGGATTCCTACCTAAACCCCTTTAGGTTGTGTTGACATAAAGCAATCTTGTAGTTTTAAGGATTTTGCATATCATGTTAAAACTACATGATTTAAAAATGTTGAAGCACTAAACATGAATTAATACAATAGCAGCTACATGTTATACTTGTTGATAAAACAGACCCATGTTGCTTTTCTTGAGTGTGGTGCATAAGAGTTCACCAACATGCTCTAAATTTCCTAGATATGACCCCCCATACCACCACTCACATGTTCCCTGAGCTGGGGCTTCATAATTCATCGGAACCAACTATTTATTAGTATAACTGTTACATGTAAACATCATTTGTGCCTTTAAACTCTGATATGTGGTGCGCCCTGCTTTTAAATTCACATCCCTGTTAACTCTTCAGTCACCGTGTTGGGATCTGATCAGGAGAAGGTGTTATAGATGAGCAGTCCTTCTATTCTAAGTTCAGATCCACACTTCCCAGACTTTTAAAGAACATAAAGCTGTCTTATGTTTGACTTTCACATCAGGTTGTCTCTGCTAACGTGTTTAGCTTGTACGCTTCATAACCACATCGCAGAGTCAACACAAAGAAAAGAAGCATCCCTCACATCCAAGTCTTGTGGCCTACTTTGGCTTGTCAGGCGGCGTTCTATCGCTCAAAGGCTGAGAGATCTGACTGCCAACTTTGCTTCCCTAACGCTCCGCTGTGATTCTTAAGTGATAAGGAAACGACTTCATCTCTCTGGCTAGCGTCGAGGAGTTAGCGGCTGTGTTTGTGATTCCCCATTGAGCCGTGGACTGTGGCTGTAAAGCTCCGATAAATCGATGGCCGCAGCAGTCCTGTTTAAGTGCCATCTAAATGGTGCTGCAATCCAGATGTATCGGCCCAGGAGGAGACATCAGAGGTTTCCAATGGCGGCGTGGAAATTCTGCAGAGATGCAACGAGTACCTCTGCTCCATATATTGTACTTAACCCTTTCTTCCTCTCTCCTGTGTCCTCTTTCTTCTTGCAAAAGCCTTGACAGCATAGCAGATGGCCTTGTATGTGGATAGCATACTAGCTTATATCACGCATGTGTGTGTGTGTGAGAGAGAGGATGTGTGTTTGTAGCACAATCGCTTCAGGGGTAGGGCACAGCTCAGCTCTCATCATTCATTGCTCCCTGTGTCTTTCTAATTCCTTCCACTCTCCCGCTTGTCTCCTCTCACTTGCTGTTTTTCTTCTCACTTTTTGTTTTCTCTTCTCACCATCTCCTCCTCCTCCTCCTCCTCTCCTCCTCCTCTCTTCCCTCCTGTCTCTCTCTTCATACTGGCAGACTCCTCGAAGGAATCTCCCTCATATAGCTGCTCTTATGTAAGGCTCATAGAATCATCTGTTCGGGATTGTTGTATTGATTCGTGCTGAACAGCGAGCGCTGCCTGTCAGCAGACAACCCGGTATATCATCCGAGTGTAACAGAACGAGCAGAGGAAGAAAAAGAAAGAGGGGAGCTACCTGGGGAGCGAGGGAGGAGGTTTGAAACACTTGTGACCGGGCTACAAATGAACTTTTTCAAGCTCTCATGTTCTGGCGTGTAGTAACTGATGTCCGTGTGTACGCCCGAGCGGTATATGGAGCTGACATTTGACAGCCGGTCTCCTCTGCACGAGGCTTTACGTATACTTATACATTATGTATGCTTCTATATGTCAACAGGGCTCCCATCTGCTGAATGTGTTCTTGAAAAGTGGCATTAACCTTTAACAAAGTGGACTGGAAATGGGACCCATGCAGTGGTAGAGCACTGGGAGCACATCGGCACATTAAGCACTGCTAGTGTGTGTGCCGACAGTTTTATCATGTAAAGGTGAAATATAATGATACTCCTGTGTTGAGTCTTTAGCTTGAACTGTTCTGTAACCCTCAACCTCACCAGCTGCTTATCAGGGCCGGGTGTAGAGCAGGTCTAGACCGTACTCTATGTTCTATTATCAACAAAGACCCAACATCAAGACAGGATCAGATCCAGTCCCATCTTACAGACAGGACTCAGTCTGATCTCATCTTAATCCACCATGAGCAGAGCACTTTGCAGCATTTAGCAAGTTACAGTGGCAAGGACAAACTTCCTTTAACAGGCAGAAACCTCCAGCAGGACCAGACTCATGTTAGACACACATCTGCTGAGACCGTGTTGGAGAGAGGGATAGAGGGAGATGAAGAGAGAGAGAGATGATAGTGGGGAGACAGATACTAGTAGTTGTAGCAGCTGGAGTCTGGCTAGTCCACAGCAGCAGAGATCCAGAGGAACCTACGAGACAAGGGAGCTCAGGGACTCCAGAAAGGTCTATGGTTAGTAACTTTAATGGCAGTCTAAGCCTATAGCAGTATAACTAGACACACGTCTGCTGAGACCGTGTTGGAGAGAGGGATAGAGGAGAATAAGAGAGAGAGAGAGAGAGAGCGATTATAGTGATGGAGTCCAGAATGTCCATATCAGCTGGAGTCTGGCACGTCCACAGCAGGAGGAAGTCTACGGCAGTGACTCAGAGGAACCTACGAGACAAGGGAGCTCAGGGACTCCAGAAAGGTCTATGGTTAGTAACTTTAATGGGACAGGAAGAGTTAAAGTAAGAGACAGGCAGACAGAGGAGATAGATGGAAAGACAGGATCCCAGTGTGTCTGTCTAAGCCTATAGCAGCATAACTAAGAGCTGGTCCAAGCCTGATCCAGCTCTAACTATAAGCTTTATCAAAAAGGAAAGTTTGAATCCTACTCTTAAAAGTAGAGAGGGTGTCTGCCTCCTAGACCCTGACTGGTAGATGATCCAAAGGAGAGGGGCCTGATAACTGAAGGCTCTACCTCCCATACTACTTTTAGAGACTTTAGGTACTACCAGCAGGCCTGCATGTTGGGAGCGTAGAGTTCTAGAGGGGTAATATGATCTATGAGCTCTTTAAGATACAGAAGAAAGAAGCTCACAAATAAATCAATACGCTTTGAAGTGGATTCAATTTGTAGTTTTCAGTCACGTGACCAGCGCAGAAGACTGGAATAAGGCATATTTATGTCACCAGAACTTCATGTTGGTGAAGGATTTTCTTACTCAGATTGGATTCTGAAGAAGCAGAACCCGGACTTGTCTCCTTGTCATATAATTGAATGAAGACTGTCAGGCATTTTGAAAAGATTTTTAGCCTTTTAGCAGGAGGAAGCCTTTTTTGCCCACCAGGGGGGCGGGTCCATAAGTGTGTGACATCACATGAAAATTTGGAATTGTACGCATAGATCTACTATCTCCTCTCTTTCATAAAGGCGTGAAAAAGACACAAAACGGTCTAGAAATGAACTATTAAAGAAAAGAGTTGCTAAAGAGTGAAGCGCTGTTATTCACTCTGCAAAATAACTCCTCTGACAGACTTCTCTCCTGAACTTTATTTTATTTAAGTCCTGATCACGTATTCAGCATCCTGATCAAATAAGGATCAGTATGTCTGACGCGCACTCAGTCCTCTGAATCAAACTTTGTTCTCTTTGTTCTCTTATTCAATAGAAGCAATGAAGGTATAGAGCCCTAAAAGGCTGGCACACTTTCCCCCATCGCTCCTCTGTGTTTTTCTTTCCTCTCTTTTTCTTTTTTGGAGGATATATCGGCGCACAGTATTGATCTTTATGTCTCTTCTCTCTTTTTTAAAATGAAAGTAAACCTACCTCAGCTGCTGTTTTTTTTTTCCCTCCAGGTTTTTTCAGTGTTCTCTTTTTTTGGAACAGAAGCCCTGGATTCATTTCATCTGTTTGCCTTACCTTTTCAAATCCTCTCTCCCTCTGTTTCATCTTCATCCAATCCCGACATAGATTTAATTTACTTTTAAAAAGTACTCTACCTTTCCCTTCCCTCGTCCTCCTCAGTCGCACGATCATTCGTTAGGTCAATGTCCTGCTGATCTGACTTCAAGAGTCTTAATATGATGCAACCAACACATCAACACAACAAACTGTTCCCTGTAAGGACAAATGATCACCAACTTAATCCTCTTACTGGAAGAGAGCCATCATTAGCTTCATTAAGGAGGGACATTTGTCCGGTCCGTCTCTGGTCCGTCACAGCATTGGATCTGATAGGTTTCTATTCTAGCCAATGTGTTAACTTCCACTGGATCCACTCCATTGTGTTCCGGCTGCATCTCTGATCCGGCAGATTGGAGCCCTCCGGATCTGGTGGAAGTCCCGTGTTAAGGGTCTCCTACAGGTCCGAAGTTGGTCTAACTTTGGTGCTAACCCCGTACACAACAAAGTGTTAAGCAGTAGACAGAGTCCGGCTTGGTCTCATGGAGTCGTGGCTTTATTGATGGTCTACAAGCTGCACTTATTACTCTCATTAACACTCTATAACACTCGCTGCTAACTCTCTCTCTCTCTCGTTCTCTTTTCTCTCCATCCATCCACACGCTCACCATCACTCCTTCACTCTCACTCTACAGTTCCACGCTAGCTACGTTTCACACTTACGCACACAGCTACTCCTCACAGAGATGTGCAACTAGTTTAACACTGAGCTGCATCAGAAGTAAGTCCTTATGTTGGATTGGCTATGAGAAACAGATAGTGAGGGAGCAACATGGAAGAAACAGCACGTCTAACTTCTGTCCTTTAATGTTCTCGATGCTGGAGGAGAATGTGTTCATGCCAATGTAGGAAAAACACCAACTGATCCAATAAGGCTGAAAATAATGCTTTTCTTCCAACACATTGGAGCTTCTTCAGGTTCCAAACTTTAAGCTGTTGGAAACATCACCACTCTAAACTACTATCCACCCTCTGCAAATACACCTACCTAACATTTTAACACCTCTTATCCCAAACTGTACGCTTCCAAAATATCCTTAAAGTATAAAATCGAATACGAGAAACATCACCGTTGCGTCTCTGAGGACCTTTACGAGCCTGCTCCAGATTCAGCTCGTCCACCTCGCTCTTTAAGAGCCAATTCTGAAATGTCAGACATCAGAGTAATAGGAAACATAAAGTGTTCTCTGTCAGTCTGCTCTCAGTTGAAAAATGGAGCTTGATCTATGATGCCCTTGCATGGAGGTTGTGTTTTTTATCTCTTGCAGTGTCGCAGAGTTAACGTAACAAAAGCTCTCTGCAGTCATTATTAACAGCCTTCAACAACACGTGGCTTCATACATACGGAGGTCGTTATTTTGCAAACAGAAAGAATTACTCATCTTGTGATCTCGCTCTTCTGGGGACTGATGACCCTGGTTTATTTTAGATGTTCTGTTGTGTAAGTGTTTGAAAAAGAAGAGGGTGATAGAGCTGTTTATCTGCAGTGGAGAGGGGACAGAGAGACGTTATAGAGTGAGTCTGATCTCTGCCAGCTTCCCTGTCACCCTCTCTCCATCACCTGAGCTCTAATTGGTGAGGCTCACTTTATACTTAAAACAACTGGGATGCTCTGAGCCTCACAGCGCATAAAAGGATTCTCCTCCACTGATGTCAAACACAGTTCAGCTCCCAGACTTGGCACACAAGACTGCCCCACTACACCATTTCAGAATTTCATACTTGTGCGTGGTTAATTCTCTCTTTCAGACTTCATGGTGGATGTTTCACACAAAATGTGACATCAGAATACAAATAACTTGAACTCTATCTGTCCTGAAAGTAACCTGAATACCTGAACTTGTGTTTGGGCCAGTAACGGAAAAAAAAATACACACTTGGTGACAGCTGTAGGCCGTCATTTCTAACCCGGGACTTCCAGCAGATCCGTGTTCAATCCGTCTCCGATATGCTGCGGTCTGGCTCCGGGCTCTCTGGACAGCTGGAGTCATGTAAACATCGTCACCCTCATTTTTTGGCACCATAATCACCAAACGGTTAAAGAAAGATTCATATTTTTATTGCTGTGGACTCGAAATGCCGATCACAGCCATCCAGCACTCTGTAGCTGCTGTTAGTGGTGAATGTCACTATAGCGGCCAGGCCTCACACTGAAAGCCAATGAGGGGCTGCCTAGACGGGCTTAAATATAGTTGACGCGCTCTTGCTCGTGTGTCTTGTGGAAATAAGATCCTGACGTCTTCAGGTTGCAATTTACGAATGTTTTATTGTTCATCGTCCTTTCTCCAACCGTGTCAACATACAAGATCCAATACAGTGTCCATCAAAACCATAAAACGTAATTAATTCCCATTTACACCTTGCCAGCGTCCTGGCGTTGCGGCACGTTGCGGTCAAAAAACTTTTTGTGCTCCCCGTCTAGCAACACCTTGGCTGGTGAAAGGTTCCTACCTAAATATGCATGTGCACTGAACAGGGGAGACCCCTAGTGGACAACTTAATGTCCTACACACACACACACACACAAACATCTTGAAATGGCCCTTACAGTCACACTGCTTTAATGCTCTACTACCCAGATGTAAACAAACACAGCTGACAGACAGCATCTTGTAGCATGGTGGCATCCTGGCAGTGGAGTGATAAAGTTGTATGTTGACTGTGTCTGGTTAACTTGACACAGTCTGTGATACGTAACCAGCACAGGGAGGAGGAAGGCTGGTGGTGCTAGCTCTGCTAGTGGTCGCCACACTCTGCAAACCAATGTGACATTGCTTACGCTCGGACTCTTTGTTCCAGTGTTAAATACATTATTTTATTGTGGGGGGTTTTGCCTTTATTTGATAGGACAGCTAAAGAGAGACCGGAAACATGGGGAGCAGAGAGTGAGGGAAGACATGCAGGAAATGGTTGCGGCTTGGAGTCGAACCAGCGGCTTCCACGATGAGGACTATAGCCCTTGCATATGGGGTAGGGCTGAACGATTAATCGAATTCAAACCGACATCGCAATGTAATAGAATGCAATTATCAAATCGCAAAGGCTGCGATTAAAAAAAAAAAAAGTTTCATGTTCACAGACGCAGCCTTACGTGACATGCATGCAGTAGGTGGCCGTAATGCGCCTTTCAGCTGATTTGCCGACGGCAGAAAAACTCAGAAGAACGAGACACGTGTGAGCGGGGGATGAAGAAAACAACTTAAGCCACGCTAAGTTTTGATTTGTTGTTTTGTTAAAAATGGCCTCAGCAGAAGAAACGATCATACTGGGACGTACAAAGTAATCAACACGCTGAATATCAACATGTGGAGCAGGCTTATAAATAATCTCCGCAGACGCAGAATCAGTGAAGACCCAGACAACATGTGGATTTACTGCAACAGGACAACTGAACAGAATCATATTTAAGACTCACAGTGTCCAGTTTTCTGTCTACTGGTTCTTATTGAGAAACATTATCATGTTTACGCGGTCAGGTGTCAGTCAGGAGCGCAACCGGGTCAGAATCAGTCCGGCAGCGGAGAAAAAAGAGACCCGTCACTCAGCCGCAGCCCCCAGCTGAGCGTCTCCGCTGTGAGCAACACCTTCAGTCGGCTGGTTCACATCCAAACATGCTTTAAACTGAAAACACTTGTTTGGCAGAATTTTGTTAAAGGCACTATGAGGAGTTTTTAACTGGCTGAGAAACAGACTGAAACTGATACTGATGCCTCTTTATGACCCTCAAAAGCAAACAAGACCATCTACAACAACACTGATACCTTCTCTGTTGTCATTTTAATGTCTAAAACTGCTCTTAGGGGGTAGGTGTCAGAACAGATGATTGACATCTCGCTTTAGAAACACCCTTTTTGTCTGTTTTCATTGCAAATAATCACATTGTAAGATAAGTCTAATTGTTAAAAGACAACAGAATGAGGTTATTGTCTGAAGACAATTATTTTGCATGTACAGGACAAGAGATAAGAGGTATCACTTTGTCCACAAGGGGGCGCCAGAATCAATACAAGCTAAAAGTTCCTCACAGCAGCTTTAATTAGTTGTGGTGAACGCTTACAAGACTGCAAGTCAAAGGATTCAGTAAGTTTACAGCTGTAATTGAAGTAGATAAATAAACCGTCTTTCATATTAATTCATGTTTTATTTGCCTTTATCTTAACAGAAGTCTAGCCTATGAGAAAGAACAGTTTGTGTATAATAAACCTGATATTGTTTATTATAATACAGATTGATTTATTACTTGTGTTTGTTGAAAAATACATGAAGAGGACCTTGAAAAAATAATCGTATACTAAATCGCAATCGCAATATTAAGGAAAATAATCGCAATTAGATTATTTTCCAAAATCGTTCAGCCCTAATTTGGGGAACACGCTTAGACCGCGAGACAACGGCGCCCCAAGTTATGCTCAAATGTGAGTTTTTTAGTGAGTGTGTTCTCACCTTTAGACTAGTCGGCTAGTTGGAATTTAAATTTCTGTTTGAACGACCAAGAATTTAGTCTCTTTAAAACATCCAGACTCAGCTCAACTCTCCAAATGTATCCTCAGAGTTTGTACTTTTCTTTGGCCTCGCATAAATTCAATACACTTTATTTGCTGTACGCCACAATGCCACTACCCAGTGATCAATAATAAGTCATGATTTTTATCATCACCATATTTAAATGAATCAGTAACATGGTATCCATGTTGCCTTGTTGCTGCTCTCATCCTTCTGAAATCTGCCTCCGCAGAGCCTCAATAATCTCTCCGTTTAGAAAGTAATGACATGAATTTGGATATTTATTTAGCCGTTCTGTTTTATTGCGGCTCTTTGTAAACACATCCTCTAAATGTGAACAGAAAACTCTTGCCTCCCACCTCCTACCCCCCTCTGTTAGTTTTCATCTGTTGAAATGATGAGCAGATAATGAGTAATGGATAATGAAGTGTGAGGGAGTCGTGTTGCAGACAACAGCGAGTGGCGCACAATTAGACTTAATAAAACCTTTTAAATGGCAACGCTCTCTTTGTTTGTTTTTCTCACTCCCAGTAATCAGAGTCGCTGCACGAGTGATGTCATCATTAACCACTTAACTGTGATGTCATTATTGAAAACCAACATCTGAAATGTGTTTGTCCTATTACTGGAGATGGTGCATTCAGTGACAGGCTGTCTTTGTGTAAAAGCATGCTGTTCCAGCAACCTTTGCTGTTTGCATACAGTGAGTTTAGTAAAAGAAATAAAGGCCAACATTTCAGCTTTAGCTTCAGCTCATTAACTATCAGTGAAACCCTTCAAATCTGCAGTGTGGGAGTACTTTGGATATCCAACGTGTTACTCAATTAGAAGAACATGTTGATGGCTGCAAGTGCTACAGCATCCTCAAGTTCTCTGTCCATTTTTTCTTGAGTTAGATGTTAAAAGTTTTTTTGTTAAACATGCACCATTCAATAAGCTTCCCAAGCTTTGTAGAAGTGCATCAAAGTATCCTCTCTTGTACGTTTAGATTTGATGCTATTGTGAAATGTAGACACCAAACATGTGCGTACAAATACCTTCATTACATTTCACCCCAGGGCTGGGCGATAATTCGATAACAATAATTATCTTGATATAATTTTTCTCAATATAAATATAACAAATGTCTGATAGAAAAGCAACATAAATAAACCTGTAATCACACCTCCCAACCACTGGAAAGGGGGGCGCTAACAAGCCTTAAACGCTAGTTGCCACCCAATATTAGACAGAAGAAGAAGACGGCATTGAACAGCCAATCACGTCGCAGGATGCGAGATAGGCGGGGCTCAAAGATGAATGTTGTCCTGTGTAATTTGTTTAAAGTCGTGACCACTTGTTTTATGCCAGTCGTTGGCAATACTACTGTTTTTGTTATAATAGAAAATTTGGAAATGAAAAAATAAAGTATTAAAAAAAAATAACTCTAAAGTAATACAATTATTTTCAAATATGTTTCTTCTAAAGTTATATTTTTGGCCTTTTTGCCTTTATTTGATAGGACAGGGAGGGAAGACATGCAGGAAATGGTCGACTGGCCGGGAATCAAGCCGGTGACCCCTGCGACGAGGACTGTATCCTCTGTATGTGGGGCGCTTAGACCGCTAGGCCACCAGCGCCCCTTAAAATATATTTCTAAAAACAGTTAAACTCAAATAAAACAAAATGGGAAATAAATAAAAGTATGTTTTAGGAAGAGATTTAAAAGACATCACTGACTCTGCAGATCTCTTTGATACCAAATTATTCTACCCTGAATTTTTATTCGTCTGTTTTTGTCAAAAGATCTAAACTTTCTATTCAAAGCTTCAGTTACATGCTCTGTGTTGGAATAACTTCAATTCAGCACAATAACAGAACCTGAAGAACATCAGAAATGCTCGCCCAGCCCTCCCAGTTTGCTGATTCTGCTCATATTTATGGAAATCTATCGTTCAGATGTGAAAACAAGAGGCTGCAAATAACTGAACCCAGTGCTGCACTTTTCTGCATCTTACCATGCATTAAAACACCGTTCATTCACTGTTTTATTCGTGGATCCATGTGAGTTTGCCTACATAACTCCGTCCTGTAATCTCACTGATTTAAAGGAAGAAACTCAAAGACAGAGAAGCATCTTTAAGAGGCCAGACCATCTTTGTAAATTCACAGCTGACCCCAAAGTCCTGAGCAGAGTCTTCCTACATCTCAGTGGGTCTTTAGCTCAAACACATTTAATTAACATTCACAATCATTTCCAGCATCTGTGTTTCGGGACAATAGAGGAACTGAACAGAGCGAGCCCTGACTTACTCTGCGTCTGGGAGGACTGGGAATACTGCTGCGGCTGTGAATGCTTATTATCACATTCATAGTGATCTGCTTATTATTTCTATGTGGCTCAGTGTCTATACAGTCACAGTAAATATATTAATCATGCCACATGAATATGTTCAGAGCAATCTGGCAGCCCAGGAGTGGCCCTGTGTTATTAAGGTCAGAGTCTGAGGGGGATTAAAAAGTGCTCTTCCCCTCCCGTTTCTATTGACGGCTGAGATTGAGAGTGAAAAGTGAAGCCAACAATATGCTGCTGCTTCTGATGAGCCTGGCAGCAGAGTTCCTCATTTGATGAATTTATTTGGTCAGCCAACCAGAGACTCTGTTCATATTTCCAAATGAAGAGCACATTGATTTAAAGTCCGTCAGGCAGGGGAGAGTTAGCTGCTTCTTTGCTGAGTCTGCTGCATCCTGAACAATCAGAGGGAGATTCATGAAACTGATGAATAAGAGTTTGAATGGATGTGTTATGATTCTGCAAACTCATGATTAAAACTGACCTTCGTTTGGAAGCTAACAACAGGATGTTTTATGACTGAAATATTGCATGGAAATAAAGTCATTCTTATTCTTAAGGGATCAAGTTTTCAGAGAAGAAGAAATGTTTCCACAGAGGGAAACAGGCGGACTTTCCAATTTCAGTGAACGTGTAACTGTCGTTTTTTAAACCTCTGACTCTGGTGTCTCCAAATTGCAGCTACAGATGTTCAGAGAGCTGTAATTTGTTGTCCTTTAAGGATTTTTGTTTGTTTGTTTGTATGTGTGCAAATGGGAGTGTAGGAAGGGTGACTCAATACAATTTGATTCAAAACAATGGATCGATGGCATACAACTGTAGCTACTTCATTTTAATTAATTTGTATTGTTTTTATTCTTATTCTTATTCTTACTATTTTGGTTGTTTTTGTTATTATTTTTACATTTATTTATATTATTTGATCCTATTTATATTTTGTTCTGTATCCTGTATCCTTAAAAAATTCTTTGACGGGCCTCTGGTGGCCTAGCGGTCTAAGCGCCCCATGTAAAGAGGCTATAGTCCTCGTCGTAGAGGTTGCTGGTTCATCTCCCGGCAGGTCGACCATTTGCTGCATGTCTTCCCCCTCTCTCTAAAAGTAAAAAACAAAACAAAACAATGGATCAATAAAATCCTCTTGGCTCTTGGTGTGATTAAGGTGTCAGTAATAGGGATGTTAATAAATTCTTAGTCGCTTAAATGGACATTTTAGATTATTGTGATTATTGTAATTCACTTCTAACAGTATATCAGCCAGCTTACATTGGTTGCCAGTTTGTAATCATGCTGATTTTAAGATTTTATTGATTACTTTTAAAATTTTAAATGGACAGGCTCTTTTAACCCCCCATGTGTCTGGGCGGCCTCTCAGATCATTGGATGCAGCTCTGCTGGATGTACCAAGATCCAGGCTTATAAAAAAAAAGGAGACCAGGCCTTTTCAGTTTGAGCTCCAGGACTGGAACTCTCTGTTATTACTAATAAGACATAATCATAGCTGCTTTTAAATCCTCCCTCAAAACATTTTTACTATAAAAAGGACTTTCTCAACCCATGATTTGATGGCTTTGATGTCCAGTTTTTCCTCTGTCCTGTTTTTATTTCATTTGTAAATTCCTGCATTTTTTTTTTGCTGTGAAGGACTCTGTAACTTTAAGAAAAGTGCTATATGAATAACCTTTATTATTATATTATTAAATTTAGTCTAAAGATATGAAAACACTCAAGAAACAGTCAATTTATGTAACGCGTCTAAACATGGGATCACAGAGTCTGCAGGTTAACAAAGTCAGATTGGTTTGCTGAGTGTGGCTTCCAATAGCAGAGCTAGCACCACCAGCCTTCAGTCCTCCCTGCAGGTTAATGATCACATGTCTGTGTTCGTTGCACATCGTTGCGGTCGAGTTGACCAGACACAGACTTCCCACAACTTTAATTCATTTTCTAAATACAAGTACTGTCCAATCACACCGTGCAACAAGACGCCATGTGACACAAAGCAGAGTCCTGGGCTCCAGCTCTGGCTAGTGGTGTGTGGTTGCGCTACAGCTTAGACACCGACTAGTAATTCTGGTGACGGCTAGCAAGGGTGACAACATTCAATCGTTCAATTGAAGCTTTAGAGAAGAACTTGTCTTGGTGTAGAACACACTGGTGGTGCATCCTCAACTGCAAAATCTACTGCTGCTGCCATCGCCTCGTCTGTACGCCACAAATGTTATAAATCAGAAGGCATGCTCTGGTATATTTGTAATGCACGGCGTCACTGTCTCTTTCTAAGAAGAGACAGGTTGTTTTCTATTTTGATTTCCAATAAGAGAGCTCAGTCTATTAGGAGCTGTGACCTTCACAATGGCAGCCAATTGCCTGCATGCTCTTGAAAAGAAGCACACATGCCCCCAGCCATGTCTACCCAGAGGACCAACAGTCGTGATTCATGCACCCACATCCCTAAAGTGCCATACAGACACACACATACACACACATCTACACACACATAATTACAAAGCAGGGACACGGACAACCACAGGCCAGTTAAATATTCATAAATCCCCTTCCAGCCTGAGCCTAGAGCAAGGCCATTTCTTTTTGCTATTGTTTGAGAGGAAATTTAAAAATCAGCTTAGCTCCCAGAGAAGAGTCAAACAGTGACAAGCTTTGGGAGGTTTGGGGAGCTGGAGAGCTGAGCTGGAGTTCTGTGCTGCTCTGACTGACCTCCAGAGTCAGTTTGACTGATTTAAAGCACCCGTCTGTCTGCCTGCCCCCCCCTCCTCTATTTTCTCATCTCCTTCCAACTCGCCCCATGGCGGCCTCCTCCTATCTGCCTTAACTGAAGGCCCCTCAGAAGATACACGAGGGTGGTGGGAACGTGACATCTGAATCACTCCTTGCAGTAAATACATTCATTGCACTTAGGCAGAGGGTGGCGATAAATTACCCATGAGACTGAGACAGTAGGAGTCTGGATGGATTTAACACAGCTCCACAGCCCGGAGTTCAAAGACAATGACTTAAGGTTTGGTACCTCTGGAGTAATGCATGGATCCTTCATGTAGACGTCTCTGCTTTAGGGACGCCACAAACCATTCAACTTATACCATTCAAAGGTATAATTGTACATACATTCACAGACCCATACACATACCCGCACTCACCCATCAGCCTGCATACATACAAATATATATCCATGCCCATACAAAGGCATAGCCACAGATGCCTGCATGTAGCCACAAACCATTCATGTCTCAAGATGCGCCTATCAATGCATTTATTTCTTCGGTTTTGCTAGCTTTCAGTTAGCTGCTAGCTCTAACTAGCTTCCATGCATGATGTTTCCCTCTGATTTGGCTGTTTGATGAGCCTGAGTCCCTGCAATGGGATGACACTAAATATCCAATCACTATTCACTAGGGATGTTCCAATCAGCTTTTTTGGCCCCTGATCCAATTTTTTTATATATGGAATATTTGCCGATACAGAGTCCCGATCCGATACTTCTGTTTGACATTTGACATGATTGGCTGTTCAATGCCGTCTTGGTCTTCTGTCTTATGTTGGGTCATAATAATAATAAGAATAATACATTTTATTTTGGGCGCCTTTCAAATCACCCAGGGTCACCTTACAGGTAATAAAAACATTCATCATTAAAACATCATAAAAACAAACAAACAAAAAGGAATGAATCTAAAATAAAAACTAGTGAGGTGCAGAGAGTCCAGTTAGAGTGAATATGCTAATTTGAACAGTTGAGTTTTGAGTTGGGATTTGAATGATGTTGTGGAGTCCGACTGTCTTATGTGTGGAGGGAGGGAGTTCCAGAGTCTGGGTGCTGAGCAGCTGAAGGCTCGGGCCCCCATGGTACTGAGGCGTGACGTTGGGATGGTTAATAGTCCAGCAGAGGTTGATCGGAGGGAGCGGGAGGGAGTGTATTCATGAAGGAGGTTGCAGAGGTAAGTGGAGGCCAGGTTGTGGAGAGCTTTGTAGGTGAGGAGAAGGTTTTTGTAGTGGATGCGGTGTTGGACAGGGAGCCAGTGAAGTTGGATGAGAACAGGATGTGGTCAGATGATTTGGTGTGGGTGATGATCCGGGCGGCCGAGTTCTGAATGAGTTGCAGTCGCAGTGGCAACTAGCGTTTATGGGGTCATTAGCGCCCCCTTGGTTTCCAGTGGTTGGGGGGTGTAATTACAGGTTTAAATGCATAGATTTTTTATCGGACATTTGTCATATTTTTATTGAGAAAAATTATATCATGATAATTATTGTTATCGTTTTATCACCCAGCTCTAATTTCACGTCACATCTCTCTATATTAACCCGAGTTAATGTGACTTATTCCTGCATTTAGATGAGTCTGAGCCTCAAGGATTGCAGCCACTTAGAAGCTGGAGCATGTTTAGTGAATCAGGACAGGTACTAATGAAGGAGGGCTTTGGAGACTCGTAATGAGACTGCACCAAGTCTACTTAAATGAAAAACTTTCATCTCACCGTGGTTATTGTCAAAAATACCATCGTACACTGTATGAGCCCAAGCTGCAGCATACTGAGTCCTGCTTTGGAGCAGCTCCTTGAACTAGCTCACTAATATAAAGTATCACAGTTGAATGGGAAGTTGAGGGATGCTTTTTAAAGTACGCATTGTCAAGTGCATATTTGTGAAGAGAATTACAGCGACTCCCAGGCTTACCAAGCAGCTGCCTCGGAGAAGACGATGAATCATGCAGAGGAACAGACTGTGTTTGTCTGTCTGTGTTACTTTGGAGAGTTGTCAGGGTTGAACAGGCTCTCCTCATCCTACACCACAAGCTGCTAGTTGTTGTCACGCTCCGCAGTCCCAGATGTGGTAATTCACTGTAGGTACTAACTGACAAGAGGACTAACCACCGCCACGACTCACTGGGAGTCACAGCCGAGTGTCACGGAGAAGACAGGCGGCTGAAGAGAACATGAAGGACTCGGGAGGCGAGCCTTTTTACATGATGCGAATGAAACAAAGTCACCCTTCCTGCGCTGGTTCTGATTGGATTGGAGGGATTTCTTTAAGGGGGAAGCTTTTTCAGTATGAGGAAGGTTGCATGGTCTCATGGGACTTGCAATATTTTCCAACCAACTGTTCTTCAGCAGGTTGGAAACTACTTCAAGGGAGTGATTTCTCCAAAGATGCACGGATTTGAGACGTGCTTATAAGGACTGCACCAACTTAGAGTCATGGTTTTAGTGTTTCACAGGGTTCAAACAAAGTCACAGAGTTTGGGAATCATTGAATTAAAGTTTTAGAGATATAGAGACACGCCCAATCACTCCTTCATTAACTGCACGATGCATCATACAGTCACACACGCAGATATTAGCAGAGCTGATGAAGAGCTCAAGCCCAGATTGTGTCCCAAAGTCCTAAATATTTTGGCTATTTATAAAACGTTTATAAAATATCCGGCAGTAGACAGGGATTTGAGGGAACGAGGGAGGGGGGGTACTGATTCTTTTCTGTATCTTTCGCTCATTCCAAGAGCTCACTGTACTTTATTCTGTATAAAAAAAACTAATAAAAATAGTGATTAATTTTTACACTTTATACTCAACTGCTGGGATCAAAACCCAAATTGATTAACAGCACTTCTTAATACTCATTGGAATAAGTCTTCAGCTAAAACAAGTGATGTGGGGGTTTACTTCCTCTTTAACATTTGATTCAAACTATCCCACTGTATGTCCCTGTCTCTACCTGTACAGTGTATAACCCGACCAGGATCCTGAGGTCGGCAGGTGGAGGTCTTTTAAATGTACCCAGAGTCAAATCTAGGTCTGGTGAAGTGGCCTTTAGTTACTGTGGTCCATCTTTTTTGGAACAAACTGCCTGCTGACCTCAGGTCCATCACAACTGTCTCCACTTTAAAAAAAAGACTGAAAACATATTTATTTTCTCAAGTGTATGAATGATTTAATGACTGTTATGACTGGATGCATGTGCAGCAACACTTGCTGTCTGTTTGGTTCCTGTGTCTGATGTATGTTGGGTGCATCTATTGTTTTTCTGTCTTTATTTATTCTATTTGGAAAAATGACTTTATGTTTTTAATTCCCCATGTAAAGCACATTGAACTAACGTGCAATGAAATGTGCTTTATAAATAAAATTGCTATTTCTACCTGATGCAGAATGATTACCAGAGAACAGGTGGGCTCTGCTAAAGCTTTAACAAAATGCCAGCCTGTCTCTTTAACGAGGCTGCTTTACAGAGAATAAAGCTGCACATGGAAAAGACAATGTATGGATTGTGTGCAGCTGGTAGAATATAAAACCTTAATCTTTGCATTTGCATTCATTGAGGCAATTTAGATTTGATTATAGAAGTTGTGGGAGTCTGGAAAATGTTGCTTTAGATTGTTATATTTGTCACAAAACAAGATGTGTGTGAATAATTTCTCACCACTCCATGAACTTAGTTGAAAAGGCTTTAAAGGTAGACTTCAAAAGCAGTTTGAACTTAAAGATGACATATCATGCAAAATGGACTTTTTAATGGTTCTCTACCTGAAATATGTGTCCCTGTCTACAAACCCCCTGAAAATGAAAAAAATCCATTCTGCCCCTGTTCTGATTTCTCCACCTTTCTGTAAATGTGTGCTGAAACGAGCCGTTTCAGACTTCAGTGTTTTTGTTACGTAACAACAATATCCGGTCTGTCACGGAGTCAGAGCTCGGAGCTTGTTCAGCCCATAGACTGCATAAAATAATACTGAATCCCCTCCTCCGTTTTTCATTCCCTGCACACATGTGTGCTAACAAGGAGCTTAGGAGGGAGGCATGCTAGTTGTAGGCTGTCTTAATAAACACAAAGGTCGGTTTTACTCCCCACGTCTGCAGATTTGAAGATCTAGTGGATGATTTTTATTTATCATGGATTAGTGCTAGTGCTAGTTAGCATAGCCACATAGCTACATGTTCGTAGCTGTGTACCAAGACACACGTCGACATACTGATAAATAAAACAACAAGAAACACTAAATCTGTGACCAATGGTTCAGAAAGGTCCTGCTGCAGGCGCCTCTCCGTCATGATCAGATTCTGGATCAGATTCAGAGGGTTGAAGTAACGCGGGTCTGTGAGCAGCCGTGTATATTCAGCCAACATGTAAACATTAGATCAACGTGCTGGAGAGCCGAGGCACATCCACTTCCAGAGGGGGCGTGGTCAGAGGGAAAACAGAGTGTTCTGATGAGGAATGAAGAAGAGGACTTTTCAGGCATGCCAAAATCTGATTTCAAAGTGTTTTTTTGAGCATAAACTTTAAAGACATGGTTTGGGGACCTCTTAGACCAATATATATTGATGAAAAAAGCGTGATATGTCACCTTTAAATGTACCCAGAGTCAAATCTAGGTCTGGTGAAGTGGCCTTTAGTTACTGTGGTCCATCTTTTTGGAACAAACTGCCTGCTGACCTCAGGTCCATCACAACTGTCTCCACTTTTAAAAAAAGACTGAAGACATATTTATTTTCTCAAGTGTATGAATGATTTAATGACTGTTATGACTGGATGCATGTGCAGCAACACTTACTGTCTGTTTGGTTGCTGTGTCTGATGTATGCATGTAAAGCACATTGAACTTACGTATAATGAAATGTGCTTTATAAATAAAATTGCTATTTCTACCTGATGCAGAATGATCACCAGAGAACAGGTGGGCTCTGTTAAAAGCTTTAACAAAATGCCAGCCTGTCTCTTTAACGAGGCTGCTTTACAGAGAATAAAGCTGCACATGAAAAAGACAATGTATGGATCGTGTGCAGCTGGTAGAATATAAAACCTTAATCTTTGCATTTGCATTCATTGAGGCAATTTAGATTTGATTATAGAAGTTGTGGGAGTCTGGAAAATGTTGCTTTAGATTGTTATATTTGTCACAAAACAAGACGTGTGTGAATAATTTCTCACCACTCCATGAACTTAGTTGAAAAGGCTTTAAAGGTAGACTTCAAAAGCAGTTTGAACTTAAAGGTTACATATCATGCAAAATTGACTTTTTAATGGTTCTCTACCTGAAATATGTGTCCCTGTCTATAAAACCCCTGAAAATGAAAAGAATCCATTCTGCCCCTGTTCTGATTTCTCCACCTTTCTGTAAATGTGTGCTGAAACCAGCCGTTTCAGACTTCCGTGTTTTTGTTACGTAACAACAATATCCGGTCTGTAACAGGAAGTCAGAGCTCGGAGCTTGTTCAGCCCATAGACTGTATAAACTAATACTGAATCCCTCCCCCGTTTTTAGTTACCCGCACAAATGTGTGCTAACAAGGAGCTTAGGAGGGAGGCATGCTAGTTGTAGGCTGTCTTAATAAACACAAAGGTCGGTTTTACTCCCCACGTCTGCAGATTTGAAGATCTAGTGGATGATTTTTATTTATCATGGATAAGTGCTAGCGCTAGTTAGCATAGCTACATAGCTACATGTCGTAGCTGTGTACAAAGACGCACGTCGACATACTGACAAATAAAACAACAAGAAACACTAAATCTTTTACCAATCCTTCAGAAAAGGTCCCGCTGCCTTTCTGACAGAGGTCGGTTTTACTCCCCACGTCTGCAGATTTGAAGATCTAGTGGATGATTTTTATTTGTCATGGATAAGTGCTAGCGCTAGTTAGCATAGCCACATAGCTACATGTTCATAGCTGTAGCTGTAGCTCTGTACCAAGACACACGTCGACATACTGACAAATAAAACGACAAGAAACACTAAATCTGTGACCAATCCTTCAGAAAGGTCCTGCTGCAGGCGCCTCTCCGTCAGGATCAGATTCTGGATCAGATTCAGAGGGTTGAAGTAACGTGATCTCTGAGCAGCCGTGTATATTCAGCCAACATTAGATCAACGTGCTGGACAGCCGAGGCACATCCACTTCCTGAGGGGGCGTGGTCAGAGAGAAAACAGACTGTTCTGAGGAGGACTGAAGAAGAGGGCTTTTCAGGCAGACCAAAATCTGATTTCAGTGTTTTCAAGTGTCTTTTTTTTTTAGCACAAACTTTAAAGACATGTTTTGGGGACCTCTTAGACCAATATATATTGATGAAAAAAGCGTGATATGTCACCTTTAAGTTTCAGTAATTGGGTGATTTAGTTTTGAGTTGTTAAGTCATTTCTTCAGCTCATTCTAAAACCGTATGTCTCAAAACAATAAAGAGAGTTCACTTCATGAGTTCATAAAGTCTGCCGCCTTGAACTGACCCGGTAGTTAAACCCGGAGCTTCATGAACGAGGAGGTTATTTTTGAACTGTGGTTTGGGGGACTTTATTTGGAGCTTGGTGGCAGCCGAAGCCCCTTGATGAGAAAATCCATGCCACGGTGATTAGTCTTTGGAAATCAATGTTCTTGGTGAGTTCATCTCGCAGTGTCGGCGCTCCATTTTTAGTTGTTTTCTCTCCACTTAAAATGATCCATGAAACATCCCCTCACTTCCATCGCTGCGGCGGAAAGCTTGTCTCAGGGCTGCACTTTCGTAGCGCTTGGATTTATGGCCTGTATCTCAAAGTGCTGAACAGGAAGATGCATCATTTAACAGGATTTTAAGAGTGCATACAGCAGGCTGTAAAACCAGGAGGCAGTCAATTAGCTCAAACACAGTTGTGAGATTGTTGGCTACGGGTTTGGCACTACTTAGCAACCTGTTGGTATCTCACAGAGACTTTTCATTTTGTCATTATATCAGAAATACTGATGGATGCAGATTTTTCTGTGCCTCTGTTGTCTCGGCTGAATATTTTGGACTGTTTTCCACAGTCTCAGTTGTCTTTGTGAGATCAACCAGCAACCTTGGCCAATGCAAACCGATATTTCCCCTTCTTCCCGTTTGGCTAACAAGATGCTGTGCTGGCGAGAGAAAGCTGTCAGAATCAATCTCTGAATTTTGTAGCTTAATGTCCAATTAGTATTCCAAGGTCCTTCTTAAATAAGCAGTTTGTCAACATTGTCGAGCACGCCGCACTGTTGCGCTTGTCCTTGGCATATGGGCCAATCAGAATTTGATGAAGCATCCAATCAACACAGATCGCAGGGAGCCAGCCAACACTTAAGTGTCCATGTCACAGTGTGTATTAATTTGATTTATAATCCTCGGCGTGTGCATGCCGTGCGTCATGGAAAGCCATGAGGCCAAGAACACAATGAAGCTCCTGGCCCTTGTCTTTATTAGCTTGGCTGCAGGCCGGCTCCAAGGAGAGCGGGAGATGGACGAGGATCTGGATGCTCATGGTGGCAGAAAGAGGCCAGCAGTGAGTGAGGCGGACAGGCTGGAAGTGAGGGAGACAGGAGGAGAGAGAGAACAAGATGGCTGATGGGAAACTGTCTCCAAGGTCTCTGTTTGGAGTCTTTTGAAACAATAGAACATTTTAGGTGTTTGTATGTAGCTCTTGTTCTTATTTTAGTCCGTAGTTTTTGTATTTATCACTGTTATTGTGAAAACTGAAGACCAAATTCCACCAGATCCGTCTCTGGTCCGTCACGGCCCTGGATCTGATAGGTTTCTATTCTAGTCAATGTGTTAACTTCCACTGGATCCGCTCCGTTGTGTTCTGGCTCCGTCTCTGATCCAGCAGGTCGGAGTCCTCCGGATCAGATACACAAGACTCCTATTTTCTTTGCATGCCGGAGCACGACGCATCAATCTCAACAGAGCAGATGGAGCGGGACAGGAAGTCAGGTTTCACCAAAACAAAATGAAAACATCCGGTTAATTTTCAGAATAAAACACCCTGTGTTATCACCAGATCGTATTTCACTTAACTACAACAACAAACCAAAGTCATGATGAGCGGAGCCAGGCCTGGAGTCAACAGGTCAGAGGTTTTCAGAGGACCAGAAAGACAACATGGATGAGGAGAGGAGGAGGAGGAGAATCCTTGATTCAGTGATTACAGCGGGGAAAACCTCGGTCACATGACTCCAGCTGTCCGGCGGTCCTGCTCCCTTTTCTACTAAACCTCCACTAAAATATCTATAAATGCACTTTTAGGTGCAAAAGCATCTGAGCGCACTTGTCACCTGCTCTATAACGGCATCAAAAGGGAAAAATGTCACTTTTGAAAGTTATTTTTTTGCAGCATAAACTCCAGGAGGCTGTCAGGAGGAGTTATTTCTTACCTCAGCTTGAAAACCTCGGTTACATGACTCCAGCTGTCCGACGGTCCTGTTCCAACGAACCGGACACGGATCTGGTGGAAGTCTGATGTTAAGATCATTTTTACTATATTTCAGTCTTAACATTCTTCAGAATAACAGCAGTAAGATTCCTTTTTACCAAAACAGGCGTCCCTTTTCTTAACATCTACTAAAACATCTACAAATGAGCTTTTAGGTGCTCAAGCATCTGAATGCACTTGTCACCTGCACTATAACAGCATCAAAAGGGAAAAATGTCACTTTTGAAAGTTATTTTTTGCAGCATAAACTCCAGGAAGCTGTCAGGAGAAGTTATGTCTTACCTCAGCTTGAGAACCTCGATCACATGACTCTGTCCAGCGTTCCTGCTCCGTGCTGCGTTCTGAAAACACAACCGGTGGATGTTGACGGATGAGAGAGTGCGGAGCCAGACCGCTGAGGATTGGAGACGGACCGGACATGGATCTGGTTGAAGTCCGATATGAGAAGGACTTCATGTCAGGACTGTTGGGAATTAAAAGAAGGCTTAAAAGAGCTGAACAACCCGGCATAGACAGCAAAATATTGGTATTGGCCGATTAAAGCTTGAATAGTTCATTCTTGAAATTTGCAGATACAACAATTTCTGCCATTATGTAATGCTGATACGGTGACGCTTGCAATGACATCTTACACTGACTACAATGGGAGTATTTTGAAGTGTCAGACAGCATAATAGTGTTTGCAATTCTTGTAAAGAACATGTAATGTAAGGAGGAAACAAAAGAAGTGGCAACAAGAGATTTTCAAAAGCAAGAACTTCAGTCATTCAACAAAGAAATATAACATCGACCATCAATGTGGAAATTCCGGCGTATGGGATAATGATGGATGGCAAAAATCCAATATCATGCATCCTTAATATTAAGAGAGGTCTCTTAATAAGGGGGACACACCTGCTCTTGTGTCGGTACCAGCATCAGATATCTTTTAATATTGCATCCTTTAAAACATAATCACAACCAGAACATTTATTTGATGCAGCCTGCAGGGCATCAACGCTACCCTCATCATCATTATCATCGTCATCATAAAGGTCATCATGGAAATGATGTGACAAGCTGACAGACGTGTACAGACAGAGAGGAGCGCAGATGGAGCGATAGGCAGACTGCCAGGTAGACCGAGAACGCGGGGAAAGAAACCAACAGATGTCCACAGAAGCAGACAGTGAGTGACACGACCACAGAGACAGGAAATGTTCTTTTCTGAGGCTGTCGGTGCCACTCGAGTAAAGGCTGTGGGGGAGGACACAAAGGTTTGAAATTGAAAGGGAGAAGCAGAGCTTCAGTAAAAGATGGCACTTTTTTTCCCCCCTCTTCCTCGGCTGTGTCATCCTCTCTGTTTGCCCCGGAGCACCTCTTCTCAGCATCAGCCTCCATGTCAGGGCTCATCTCGCAATCTCTTGCTCTTTTTATCCTCAACCCCCCCACCCTGAGCTGAGATCTCGCAGCCTCCTTTCAAAGGTCATGTGGAGAATGAAATCTGATTTTGTTTAATCCGGCAGACAAACGACCACGGAAACACAAAGTCATGCTCTGAAACGAAACAGAAACGGAGCGCTTTAAAATACATCCTCCTTTTTTAAAGACTTAAATATCATACCTGAATTTATGATGTGCCCTCCTTCACACCCTCCATGTGTGTGTGGAGGTCCCTGCTGTTCAGTGTACAGTGCAGGTCAAAGGTCAAGCTGGGGGCAAAACCGTGAACTTTGATTCTCATCATCTTCAGGATTAGAGCGTTTGGGGTCACGCCCTCCCTTCAGCCCCGCAGAACCACCAGTAATTCTGTGTGTGTGTGTGTGTGTGTGTGTGTGTGTGTGTTCCGACTTAGCCTACTTTCAGGGGACACATTTCAGAGTGAAACCTCCTTGAATGGGGACAGGTTGTCCAGCAGGGGACAAAAGCCATGCCCCAGATGAGAAATAGCAGATTTGTAGGTCAGTGGTTAAGGTTACGCTGAGATTAAGTCTCCAGAAAGTTGAAGTTAGAGTTGTGTTGTGTCACAGAGCTGCAGCCTGTGTGTGTGTGTTGTGTTTGTGTGCGTGTGTTTGTGAGTTTAATGTGTTTGTTTGTCTCCATTATTGACCATCTTAAGACTGAAGCTCCTCTGTTCTGCAGTCACAGGACATGATGCAGCTGATTGATTCATTGATGAATTAATAGCTCTGTCCTGTTGTGCAAATTGATTCAAACTGGTGTTAGAGAGAGAGAGAGAGAGAGAGAGAGAGAGAGAGAGAGAGAGAAAGAAAGAGAGATTTCATTCCTCATCATTCAGTCTTAATAATGATGAAGAAACTTTAATATGTTGCAACAAAATAAAGATAAAAACTCTACTGCATGTGTTGCTTTAATTAGTTTTATTGACGGCTTGATAATTGACTTCAGAGTGAAAGCCATTGTTACAAATGAGACTACATAATGCCAAAAATCATTAAATCAAACTTTTAAATCCCTTCATAAGAAATACTTTAATGTCAGAGCTAGGGATGACCACAATTAATCGATTATCGATTCATTGATTGTTAAGAAATTACTCGAAACACACATTTTTGTTATCAATTTTCCGTCACGTGGAACAAACATCATGTGGTCTCATATTACACTCAGCTATCAGGGAGGTGTTTGAAGTTTAAAGCATGTTTCGATGTGAATCAGCTGTTAAAGGTGTTGCGCAAAGCGGAGACGCTCAGCTGGCGGCTGCGGCTGCGCGTCAGGTCTCCACGTGCGCTTTTTAAAAGAGGATCAATACAAAACTGCTGCCAACAACGACACGGACACAAAGGTTGACAGCTTTAAACAGGAAATTTCCACCTTTGGATACAAAGGCAACAGACAGGTGGGAAATTCTGATACACTATGGCTGTTTCCGAAACGGCCTGCTACATACTACTTACTAATGTAGTAGGCAGTAGGTATTGCCTACTACATACTGCGTTTGAATTTAGTATGTAGTCTGACTGTTCTGTCCGATCTGTCATGCAGCATGCTGAGCCAGACTTCGCTGGATATCCGGTTTCGGAAAGCGGAAGTAAACAACGGCGAAGCCGATAAATAAAAAGCTTATTTAGCATCCATTTATGATTTAAAAAGTTAGGAAGTGGTTTATATGTAATTTGATAACTTTCACAGCACCCAAAAACGGATTTCCTCCCGTCAAAAAATGAGGAAAAAGAAAAATCAGAACGAGCGCTGTGCATTATGGGAAACAGTACGTGAGGAAGACTGGTCCGATGCACACTGAGATATTTTCCCAAATCAGTAGACATCCGGGGAGTTTTGGCATACTGCAGATTTTGCTCTTGTTCACATACTACTTACTACATACTGCATTTTGGACATATCAGTACGTACTGCTAGTATAGTAGGCGATTTCGGAAACAGCCTATGTTTGCAGACCAGCAACATCAGATCCGTCTGAGCTTTTCTCCAGCGGGACTGATTATGACCCGGTTGCGCTCCTGGCTGACACCTGACTGAATACTCATGTTTATTTTTCTCAATAAGAACGAGTAGACAGAAAACTGGACTCTGTGAGTCTGAAGTACTTTTCTGTTAGTATTATGAGCCTTCACTTTATAAGATTATGTCCGCGGAGAATATTTCTATGAGCCTGATCGTTGATATTCTGAGTGTCAAACATGTACCCGTATTCAATCCTGTCAGTTATTTGCATTTTGTTGCTGTAGAAAATATAATTTAGGGGCAAAACAACGTATTTGGCATTGTTTTTGACGTAAGAATAATAATGTTTTTTTTTTTTATCAATTAATCGATAATTGATCGTTAACATTTCCAAAAATCGATCACGGAAAATACTTAAAATGTACATCCCTACACAGAACCTTTCCTAATTTCTCCTGAACTAAATTTTATTTTACTTGAGATTGACCTTGTAAAAAAAATATTATTTAAAATGATTTTATTCCTTTAGAGTTCTTGTACATAAATTATGTCATTTTAGAATATGTTTTATTTCTTGATCTTGCCTTGTGTGATTTTATAACTTGCTTATTTTATTTTGCTGCCCATTTAAAACACTTTGTAACATAATTTTTGCTGTATACAAAAATATTATTATTTTTACTTATTATTATTATTTAAACAATTTTAAAATATGATTATTACAATTATTGTTTTATTATTATTATTTTAAATATGAAATATATATTAGTATTATTATTTAAAATATTCTATAAGTTGTATTATTAATAATATTACTGTTGATCTTATTATTTAAATTATTTACAAATTAATATTATTAGTAGTTCTATTATTCTATAGTAGTTCCTAGCTTATATTTACTGTATCAATTAGCTGGTTGATTGATTTGGGTTTGCTATTGATTTACGCTCGCTGCTTCTTGGCTTCTCTGCAGCTTCACCAAAGCACATGGGTGAGAGATGAAACTGCTTCATTAGGTGATTTATCATTTTGTTTAAAAGAGAAGGAGACTGTTACAAAATATATATATAATAATGAACCATAAAAAGCTCAGGAATTTTATCTTAATCTAAGCTGGCGCCTGAAAAGAAGTTATCAGCAGCTCAGCTCACAGCCCCTCCTGATGCTCCTTCCAAATCATCCCATCATCTCCTTTTTTACTGAGTTTCTGACGCCACACTCTCGCCTCGTCAGGAGTCATTGGTTGTTTTCACATCTTCTAACGAGCTCTTTTGTTGTCCTTATCTTCCAGATGATGAAACATGCGTGGGACAGCTACAGACAGTACGGCTGGGGCCACAACGAGCTGAAGCCCCTCGCCAAGAAAGGACATTCCACAAACATCTTTGGTAAGCCAGACACACACTCTGCTCTCGCTCTGCCGTCTGTGCCCATTGGCAGTGTGCTCACATAGTTGTAAATCACACATGGATGCATGCATGAATTCACACACACACACACACACTCACACACACACGCACCCTGTCTTCCCTCTTGTGGACAAGGTCATGTGATAATGCCTCCAGCGAGATGCATATCACTTTGGGAGAAGTGTTCTCAAGCAGAAGCACAAGATCACTGAAACCACGAGGAGAGAACACACATCAGTGAAATGCCAGATACTACAACACGTACTCCACAAACCATTATCCATCTGATGAATCTGAGTCACTGTCAAACTGTAAACCTGTGTTCTGAGCACGCTATGATACCGCTCATGAAATGTTCCTGTAGCTAAATGTCAACAACATCAGTGCCTGTGATTAAAGTAACCACAGCAGCGTGTTTTTACTCTGATATTTCCACCTGTAAAACACCGAACACTTGGTAAACGCTCCCCCTTAGATGTGTTTCAGGCAGCAGGAGAGTAAACACTCGGTTGGGTCTTCGTCAGAGTCCGCTCACACGGAAAATTCAGTTTGCAGCGATTGAAACGTTGCCATTGGCGGTGCTACTTTTCTCACTGAGAGGTTAATCCATTGACCCTCTCATCATCTGTGTTTTTTTTTTCATTGTGGTCTGGAGGAAGTTTTCTCAGATCCACTTCAGCAGCTGCCATCAGAACATAAGGCCCTAAATTTAGACTCCAGTCCTCGCCGAGGGAGAGTTCTGACACATTTGAGAATTCACCCAGAGCCGAAGTAGTGTTACTGACTTCTAGAAGAGTCTTGTGGTAGGATCATGAGCTGTGAAACACAACTCTAACACCTCATTTTGTCGATTAAATCAGTGTACTTGCTGAGTCACTTTATACAGAGTGATAGGAGAACTATTAACTTCTGGCAGGCTATTAACTTGTACTCTATTAAGAAGAATTAAAAGCCTAGTCGGTTAAATTTAAATTAGGTACAGCCTGAGTGTAAACTTTGAAAAGTTTTAAAGTAATGAGGTAAAGTAGAAACAGCACGAGTTCATCCCTCCTGAGAGCTTGAGGAGGAATCTGCTCTGGGATCCATTGATTCATCGGTTTGGCTGATTTATGATGAACTGAATCCAACCTGCTCTTTGATTATCGGGATCGGCATTGTCCGTTGAAAAACTGAGTATGATTACTTGGCTCAGATTGTCTGATGATGTGAAGAGGTTGCAGATGCAGTTTTAGGCCAAATACTTCCTTCTATCTAAGCATACATGTGCACATGATGGCTGCCACATAATCCGTGCATCTGATTCTTTGCACATCCTCAAAAATTAACGCCACACAGACGTACAATGCACGGTGCACAATGCACGATACACTGCTTAGATAGCTGCCAAGAGATGAGTTCAATTTTAGAAGACGATTTGGAAACCTGCAAAACTAAATGGAACAAGTCTGGGACTGTTCCGGCATGTCGTGTTACAAGCATGGATGCAAAACTTGAGTGTGTATGATGCTGACAGTATGTTCTCTCTGCAAGTTATCAGTGACCTGGACTGGCTCTGGCATTGGTCACTCACCAGGCAACTGAAAACTTAGGGATGGGCATTTCAAGCCAAAATACTATTGGAGAATCATTGGTATCTATTGGAAGATTATTCCATTAATCACACCCAAGCGGCAACCTCCGGTCTCAAACGATGAATCCCACGCGGAAGTGTTATAAACTGCAATACATCGAAAATCCGCTTGAGGCTGGCTGCAGAAACACCGGAAACCACATAGACATGAATGGGAAATGTTACGGCTTGAGCAAAGGACTAGGACCCAAATGCAGAGTACAGGGGAAAAGTATTTATTAAGCAAAAACCAAGGTTCAACAAAAAGCGCCTTGCGGGTAAAAACAACTTAGAAAAAGTACAAAACTAGGAGTAACACAAAATCACCCAAAAGGGGAAAAAGGTTCTATCAAAAACTCACAAACAAAAACTAGGAATCAATCCTCTGGAAACAACTCGAGATAAGTAAACAGAAAAGCGTGGCTTGAATCTCCTCAGGAGCAAGGCTACAACGGGACATGGAGCATGCGGCTAGAGGAATAATCTGGCACTGGAGGAGTGTTTGGTGGTGGCTTAAGAAGCCATTGCTGATGAGCAGATCAGGGACAGGTGTGCCTGATGAGCCTCACTGCTGAGGAGACCGGCCCCGCCCCTACCCATGCAACCTGCAGGCAGAGAGAGAGAGAGAGAGAGAGGGTTAGGGCAAATCACACAACAAATCAGGACCATAACAGGAAAAAGACGATCTTTGCAGCATTAATAAACATGTTTACAGCCTGGTTCAAGAAACAGCTTGGCCCTACATAGCTAATCTCTCTATCAGCACACACTGGACGGGGGTGAATTTTTTTCTAACGTGACGGTTCAGAAGATATTAAGATTACCAGTTTTGCCCAAATAAGGACATGACTGACATGACACCCGGTCGGGAACACATAGCCATTGGCTAGGAGGCTCACACTCCGCATTTCCAATATGGCTGCCGCCGTCGATTTGCTTCAAAACAGCTCTCAGGAACAGACGGGTGACGTCACGGATACTACGTCCATATTTTCTACAGTCTATGATCACACCCCTAACACACACACCTGTCCCGTTAACAGTCCGTTTGTGTGTCAGTCACGTTAACCAGCAGCAGGACGAGGTGCTGCTAGTAGCGGGCATTGAAAGCGTCCGTCTCGATCTTTATGTCAGTGTTTCCGTGACGCGGCGTGGCGTGTGTGTTTACACTTTACAGCCATGCTCAGTCTCTGGAAACACGTGTGTAGTAGTGTGAGATTCAGAAACAGAGAAAATCGCAGCGACTGTCGCTAATGTTTTCTTCTTCTTTTGCTATTTAATGCAGTTAGCATTCTTCTTCTGTTACTTAATACGGTTAGCAAACAGCTTAAAGACGCTCTATAGCCACCATCTGGCAGGAATACTGTATTACGACCTGGCAAAAAAAAAGAAAAATTGTGAGAATATTCAAAGTAACTCTTTGATTTTTAAAAAGTGAACGAATATTTGAATACTGAAAATTATTGCCCATCCCTGCTGATAACTAGCAGACGGAACATACTCTCAGCACCATCCACAGACCCAGACTGAACATGACATGATTAAGGGATCCTCCATGAGTTCTTCCATCCATGTCTTTTCGTTACATCCTGCAAATCTAGTTCAGTCAGACAACTCACGTTTACTTAATAAGTTTATTGCAGCATACAGTATTGTGTTTGGCGTGTGGGCTCCGAATTTCATTACTCCTCGTAGATTATTTAAATGCAGACATTAGGAGCAATGAGAGAGGACTAACCCCCCTGGAGCCCGCAGGTGGAAGCCGGGGAGGAGGTGGGGACAAACTTCACACAGCACTGAGCAGAACAGCAGGAGCACTGCAAGCAGAGGCAGAGACAGGAGGCTTGCCGTTTAAATAGACCGCCGAATGAGGATGTTGAGATCAGCTGATGGAGAGGTGGTGACGTGTCAGTATGATGAGCGCGGCTCGAGTTGTCTGCCTGAACTAGCTTGCAGGCAGTGCTCCATTAGTTGCATACGTCATGAGCTCCTTGGTGCGCCCTCTAGAGGGAGACTCCAGGATGACGTGTCGTGTAAAGTCAAGTATGTGACAGTCACGGACATGCAAAGCTAGTTTTGTACGGTTAAACAGAAAGTATACCTTCAGCTTTTGACTCTCTGAGAGGTGGCAGAGTTCTTACTGCTGCCCTGACTCAAACATCACTGTTTTAAAATCTGGATAATATGTCCACACTTCCTGAGCAGGACCACAACAACCCAGTAGCTCTCCCAAGAGAGAACCAGGTTTTCTGATGTGGTCTGAAACCTTGGTCACTCTTGCAGACTCGTCACAGCTGCTTTGATATTTAAGATTCAAAATTTGTCTGAGAAGGATCACAATAATCAAACTATGATACTGCAATAAGAGGACCCTGTTATCATGCAAGCTCTCAGGCTAGCTGTGAGACTTTATGTGTTTGTTTTTTATTAATGGAAGCATCAGAACACCAGCCTGTCGCATTCAGATCTCCTCCTCTGTGAGATTACCTGTGAGGTGGTTCATCCTCCTTCAGGCACACGGGATAATCTCGACAGCATCCTGTACGCTGCGATGCATCATCCCTTTCAAATCTTGTAGTGTGTGCATGTTTGAGATCAGACACAAGAATATCTGTGACATTTCTCTCGTGTGCATGATGCTTCCCGATTTCAAATCCAGTGTAGATTTTTTAAAGCTCCTGTAACGTGAGGCGAGAGTCAGTGGAACACCGGGGGATTTACAGGTTTCCTGCAGAGGTTCTGATCTCTAGGAGCGCCGGAGAGGTTTGTTTACACACCTACACGCCTACATGATCCTGCTGTTCATGCAATCCACACAAAGCAACGCAGCAAAGACGGAGAAGATGCAGGCAGATGTGAAGAAAGTTTGATTTTACATACAGTAAACTGACTCTATGAGCTGCTCAAGGACACATGGGGGGTCTGTATGGAGGAGGCCTTCTGGAGGAAAGCACAGCGTTAAAAAAAGCTGCACTTCTTCCACTCTTGTTCGTCTCCTCCTGTCAGCTGAGAGCGTGCCTCCTCGGTGGACTTGTAGCTGTCACATTGGATAAAGAAGGTGTAAAAATATCCAGAGATCCACTGCCCATAGTCCCAGCTTTGTAGAGATGATGTTAATTAACACGTTTCCTGTTGAGTAATAGCTGCATGGAGTGACTCTGCGTCCTGCAGGCAGTGAGTGATGATTCCCATCATGTGAGGAGGCTGCCTCGATGTGCTGCTCCTCTCTTAATTAAGAGATTGATTTAAGCCGCTACATGAAATAATACAATCACACACTGTTCATATCAGCTAATGCATTAACTACTAGATAATACATGTGACTAATATCAGGTCTAGACCGTACTCTATGTTCTATCATTAACAAAGACCCAACATCAAGACAGGATCAGATCCAGTCCCATCTTCCAGACAGGACTCAGTCTGATCTCATCTTAATCCACCATGAGCAGAGCACTTTGCAGCATTTAGCAAGTTACAGTGGCAAGGACAAACTTCCTTTAACAGGCAGAAACCTCCAGCAGGACCAGACTCATGTTAGACACACATCTGCTGAGACCGTGTTGGAGAGAGGGATAGAGGGAGATGAAGAGAGAGAGAGAGATGATAGTGGGGAGATGGATAGTAGTAGTTGTAGCAGCTGGAGTCTGGCACGTCCACAGCAGCAGAGATCCAGAGGAACCTACGAGACAAGGGAGCTCAGGGACTCCAGAAAGGTCTATAGTTAGTAACTTTAATGGGACAGGAAGAGTTAAAGTAAGAGACAGGCAGAGAGAGGAGAGAGAGGGAAAGACAGGATCCCAGTGTGTCAGTCTAAGCCTATAGCAGCATAACTAAGAGCTGGTCCAAGCCTGATCTAGCTCTAACTATAAGCTTTATCAAAAAGGAAAGTTTGAAGCCTACTCTTAAAAGCAGAGAGGGTGTCTGCCTCCCGGACCCTGAATCGTCTCTTTAACAGGCAGAAACCTCCAGCAGGACCAGACTCATGTTAGACACAAAACTGCTGAGACCCTGTTGGAGAGAGGGATAGAGGGAGATGAAGAGAGAGAGATGATAGTGGGGAGACAGATTGTAGTAGTTGTAGCAACTGGAGTCTGGAACGTTCACAGCAGCAGGAACCTACGAGACAAGGGAGCTCAGGGACTCCAGAAAGGTCTATGGTTAGTAACTTTAATGGGACAGGAAGAGTTAAAGTAAGTGAGGAGAGAGGGAAAGACAGGATCCCAGTGTGTCAGTCTAAGCCTATAGCAGCATAACTAAGACCTGGTCCAAGCCGGATCCAGCTCTAACTATAAGCTTTATCAAAAAGGAAAGTTTGAAGCCTACTCTTTAAAGTAGAGAGGGTGTCTGCCTCCCGGACTCTGACTTGTAGATGATTCCAAAGGAGAGGGGCCTGATAGCTGAAGGTTCTACCTCCCATACTACTTTTAGAGACTTAAGGTATATCACGTGGAGAAGTCTAGTCCAGAACCCCACGCAGGTCTTTGCTCAGTGGGAAGTGAAGCGTGTGAAAACGTTGTTTTATGCTTGTTTTTCAGAGTGTTTATGAGTTGCCAGCTTGGCCATTGTGTTTCATGTTTGTGTGTGTTTGTGTTTGAGCCTTTAGGTTCCTGGATGCCTGTATTGTGTGTGTGTGTTTGTGTGTGTGTGTGTACGGTGTGAGGATGCATGCTTATGAGGCCTTTTGTGTCAAATTGGAATGCTCCGTCTGGCAAATTGGCCGGCGGCGCCTGTGTTATTTTATGAGCTGCTGCTAAATGGTGTATAGATGCCGCTTGTGTGTCTGTGTGTGCGTGTCCTTTTGTTTGTATTCTTGTGTGTCTCGCCTGCTCATCCGCAGCTGTGTGTGTGTGTGTGTGTCTTTGTGTGTCTTTGTGTGCTCCTGCCTCCTTGTGATGCTGCAGTCGAGGTGTCTTCAGGTTATTAGTCACAGGATGGCCGGTGAAACACTCGCCAGGCACAAGGCGAAGAATCAACACACCTCCCAATCTTCACACAACACCCTCCATTATTGATGAGGCGTATGCTGATCTCCAGCAGAGTTTGGCCACATTGATTATGTGTGTGCATGCATGTGTGTGTGCGTGCATGTGTGTGTATGTGTGTGTGTCTTGAAAGGGAGAAAAGAGAAGGCACTGAAAAGAAAACTGAATATATTGGAGATCCAGCAGACACCTTTTGTCGTGTTACTGTAGCAATTAGGAGCATTGACTGCTTCCACCGAAGGGACACGCATGCTCAGAGGCTGATGGAGGGAATCAGTGACTGCAGAACTACCGCATACGGTGAATTCAGATCTCTGAGTGGTTTATTGTATAAAATAAACTCAGAGAAAAGTTCTTCTGCAGGTCAAACATTACGCCAACTTTTGCCACAGTTAGCTAACCTTCTCTTTTCTTGTTTTTGTGCCCCCAATTACATGAATCTCCTCTCTTACCTCTGGGCTTTTTTCCATCAATATCAAGTAAAAATGTCCAAAGATAACGATTTCATGGACGCATATTTGTTTGAATCTCTTTCCAAAGTAAGTCTCAAACTTAAAGCTGGGGTTGGCAGTCTCGGAAAACTAGCATGAATTTGAATGTAGCATTTCCTCAGGACTCCGTCTAACCCCTCCCCTCCTCCCTCGGAGCTCCTCCAAAGCGGGGGGCCCCCCCCCCCCCCCCCCCCCCCCCCCCGCTCACATGCACGAGCGCCGCTGACTTGCGACCATATGATGGTGACTGATTCAAAACTGGTCCTCACCAAAACATTCTCATAGTGAAAGTTAAAAAGACAAACAAACATGGCTGCTGTTAGCACTCACAACTGTCATTCTAGCATTATCAAGTTGTACCGGTGACACGATATCAGGAGAAAAGTTATAACACATATATAACACTGTAACAGCTCTACTGTTTGTTAAATGTGTTCAGTGTAGATGTTCTTAATTCCTACAGTGTTGACAGTCAGTGAAGGCATCAGGAGAGGTGTAGAGTGTGTGAGCGGGAGAGAGGAGAGACAAGAGGAGAAGTTCTTCATTCATTCAAACATTGATTGTTGTTTTGTTGGTTGGTGTGATCACGGCCGACAGTGAGCGGTTATTAAAACTAAACGTGTTCACGAATCGGCTCGTCATCCCTACAGCGTCCGGACGGACGCTACAGTACATCTACATTTCTGTAGGACTTACTAAATGTCATTCATTCTTCTGCTTGTCAGAGCCCCCGTGGTGAGAGCTTTTTAGACTCTGATCCGGACTACAGTCCTGAGCAAAGCACCTCATCGGGTCAGAGGGGACAGGCCCGAGGTCGAGCGAGAGGGGCAGTCAGTAGAGTCAGGGGAAGCAGCGGCAGGAGACGGGGACTCGGAGTACACGCCGGGGAAATGTACGCGCAGGAGGCGGGCAGAACGGCAGGACGGGATTTGATTGGTTTAAAATTTTGGGTCCCAAAAAAGACTGATTGGTTGGTGTTTTCCCAGGTTTACTCCGGCTGTAGATAGCAGCTTTTCTTCACTCTTTTTTAAGAACACATTATGTATTGATTACCATCAGGACATAAAGAACATTTTAACCAGTATAACAAAAAGTGTATCTAAATCTGATTACCAACCCCAGCTTTAATACTCCTTTCCTGTTGAGTTGTGAAACACGGGATGCAACAATTCATTGATGCAGTGGACTAAAAACGTTGACAAAATGAGTCCCCAATGCATTTAATAGTCGATGATTCGTTGGTGACATTGTTGTACATGTTTTCATCAAGCTGCAACTTCCAGTCTTAAAATATGAAGCCCGTGCAGAAGTGTTAAAAACTGCAGTTCCTTGAGTGTCCACTAGAGGCTGGCTGCAGAAACACAGGAAACCACATACACACCCATTCAAAGAAGACGATCTTTACTGCAGAAATAAACATGTTTACAGCCTGGTTCAAGAAACGGTTCAGGTCTGAAGAGCTCATTTCTCTATCAGCACACACTGTACGGGGGTAATTTTTTTATAACCACGTTATTTTTGAAGATATTAAACTTACAAGTTTTGCCCAAATAAGGGCGTGGCTGACTTGATTGACAGGTGGCTCAAAGGCCCGCCTCTATACCTCACACTAGCTCAACAGACGTTTGGTTGAGTTCAGCATTTCCAATATGGCACCCGCCAACGTTCGGCTTCAGAAACAGATGGGTGATGTCACAGATACTACGTCCATTATTTATACAGTCTAAGGTTTTCATCTCATTTTCCTGAGTTGGATTGCCGAGGAGTGAGACATCTTGCATTCATCCTATCTTTGCTGATATTAGAGCATGCAAAACAGGGACCAGGAAGCTGCAGGTAATCAAACAATGCAAAGCTAAATACTAAGGAGTGAGACTTCTTCCATCATTACTATCTCTGCTGCTTGTTGCATGTTCAAAAAGCGATCAGGAAGCAGAAGGTAAAGAAAACATAGCAACATGGCAGTGACAGATTCAGGGCCATCCTGTCCGGGAGTATTTAACCCTTAATGCTGCAAAGACCTTTAAAACACTGTGTGAGTTTAACATGTTCAGTCCCTCACCTTAATGTCTTTACTTAATAGAACATCCTCTTCTTCTCTCCTCCCCTCTTTTTCTTCCTCTTCTGCAACCATGAAACAGTGGAGCAAACTCTTACCATGAGACTACAGAGACCATGCTACACATTAAAACCAAATCATCCGTCGTACATGAATCAAAACTTTTAAAGGCATGTTTAGAGTTATCTATTTATTATCTGACAATTCAACTATCAAGAACATTTTTAGCAGCTGCCTGATTTTAGTGTAACCTCTGAGGGGACATGTTTAAAGATTTCCCTCTCCTGCCTGAGTCTGCTCAGCTTTCTGCAGCACAGCCAGACTTCTTGCCTGACATGAGGATTACGTATGTTTGCCCACAGAGCAGTTTGTGTACCATTTGCCTTCAGTAAAAATCAGCCTCCGAGCCTGTTGATAGAGACAAAGGGTAAAACTGTGTACTCGCTCCACGCCTTCCAGCTCAGCCTTAATCTGTCTGCAGAGAGTGGGAGAGGCCAGAGTGGTAACAAGCGGACTGCAGCTCTGTTTGTGGCACCAGGCTCAGATAACCTTGAGTTCACAGCCCGAGCCTGTTCGGTCCGTTTTCCTGTTTTCTACTCCTTTGAGTGGAGCTGATTTTGAGCACAGATACAAACACAGCCTTCGTCTCGAGGGGAGGAGGTTCAAACGAGGAGAACACACGGCTCTGTGCAGGAAACACGGTTCAAGCTGGGGTAAGAAAAGTACAGTTCAAGATGTGGTTCAGGAAAACCAGTGAGGAGTCTTTAACTGAAACTGAAACACCTGCAGACGGACAACATACAGGCATGCAGACACAGACGCACAAACAGGCAGACACAGACGAGCAGACACACAGATACGTAGACGTACAGACACAGAGACATATAAACAAGCAGATGCAGACACACAGACACAGACAAGCAGATGCACAGACAGGCAGACATACAGACTTGTAGACACAGAGATGCGCAGACGCACAGATGTAGAAACGCAGACATACAAACAGGCAAACATGCAGACACGCAGATACGCATACAAGCGGACCCACAGACACGCAGACGCACAGATGCACAGACAGACAAGAAGATGCAAAGACACAAACTTGTAGATGCACAGACAAGCAGATGCACAGACAGGCAGACAGACAAGAAGATGCAAAGACACACAGACACACAGACGCACAGACACACAGATGCACAGACACACAGATGCACAGACAGACAAGAAGATGCAAAGACAGACAGACACGCAGACGCACAGACAGACAAGAAGATGCAAAGACACACAGACACGCAGACGCACAGACAGACAAGAAGATGCAAAGACACGCAGACACGCAGACACACAGACAGACAAGAAGATGCAAAGACACAGACACAAAGATGCACAGACAGACAAGAAGATGCAAAGACACACAGACAAGCAGACACATATATACAGACATACAGACACGCAGACGCACAGACACACAGATACAGAGACACAAAGACAAGCAGACGCACAGATGCAGACACACACACACGCAGACACACAGACACAGACACAGACACGTCCCTCTGTGTTTTTGACAATAGTTTTCAGAATCAGCGTTCATCTCTGCAGAAAGATGGTAAACACTGTGTGTATTATCAGACAGCTCATGGCTGTGAACCATTTGTATTTTCCGTGTAGATAATGTCACCGTATAAAAGTGGAGCAAACAACAGTAAAGACTTTGTTTGGGCTCAGAAGACGGTCGCTAAAGTTGCTCCTGCAAAGCTTACACTCAGACAGACGGGGACTGATCCTCAAAGCCAGCACAGCAGCTCCAGAGAGCTAGACTAACAACTCCTCTGATACTATAGCCAACATCAGCAAGTTACTGTGTCACACATTCTCAGGCTGTCTGCAAAGCTGTGAGTGTGTGTGATGACTGGAGTTTATTTTCAGCCTCACGGAGAGCAGACTGATCACATGTGACTCACCTTCCATAGAGAAGACATTCATCAATAACCTGCATGTCTGAGCTGACCACCAGCACACACTGCTGTTTAGGAGGCTCTGATCAAAGTCAGACACCTCTGCTCCTCTCTCTGTTGTTACTCTTTCACACACATTCACACACACTATGAGGAACACCAGCCTCCGTTGACTCATCCTGGGAGCGTGTGACTCGTGTTGAGGTTGTGGGTCGGTCAGCTGACAGCAGAAGCAGTCTTTGTTCATTACAGATGCAAAACACACACACACTGATCTTTAAACACACACCTCTTTGCTTACTAGAAAACACTCCCAGGGGACTCGGGTCACTTTGCATCGATCAGGAGATCAGAGTGAGTGTCCGACTCGCCGCTCTCTCTCTCTCTCTCTCTCTGTCCACTTTGTGGTCAGTTTGAAAACCGAGGTGCAGACCTGTTCTGAAGGTTTATGGGACTTTCTCTGCACGGTGTGTTCCATTAGAGGATCTCTTTTTATCTAAGGCATCTAAAACACATTCATTTAGTGTCTAACTTTTAAAATGTGGTTATTTTAATGAACGTTTGAAGTCAACTTTCACATCAGGTGTGATATCTAGAGAGTAGAAGCTGCAGTTGTTTGCTGTGTCCTCGCTGCAGGGATGCCCTGGCTTAAAGGTCTTGTTTACCAGATATAACAGAGCTTTTTTTGTTGCGTGCAAATTTAATTTCATCCAAATGTTAATACTTAATCATTAAAATGTAATATTACACTGATAGTGGGTGATACAGCAATCATAATGTCGTTTAAATCAGCGGTTCTCAACCTTTTTGAGTCGCGACCCCCAATTTAACATGCCCCCACCCCCCCCACCCCCACCCCTTTTTCGATTGAGCCACCAAATATGCCACCTCATATGAAGCTGCCAGGGCCTTAGCTGGGACTGTAGCATAGTCACTGACCACCGTTTTTTGGCTCCTTAGTTCTTGCTCCCTGCGCCGAAAAAACTCAACTGGCTTGTCAATGAAGCCGCTGTGTTTTGTCTCCAAATGTCTCTTAAGTTTTACTGGTTTCAAGCTCTCGTTTGCCAGCACTTCAGAGCAAATGACACATTGTGGGTATTCTGCGTTGTTTTTAGTCATGTACGAAAATCCAAATTTAAGAAAGTCGGGCTGATATTTACGGAGCCTCGAAGCTCTGGAGTCAGCCGGTGTCGGCCCCAGTGCCTTCCGTTTCTCAGGGGGTGGTCCTGCTGTCAGACTGTCTGGTGACTGACTCTGAGACCCCTGCTGCTGACCCAAGTCTCGAGCTGGAACACTTTTTCTCTTAAGCCATCGCTCCATTTTACAGCATCAGAAAGCTAGCAAACTTGTTGCAAAATGTAGCGCGAGGTTAATGGTTTGTTTTTCTTTGTCTTTTTTCCCGCCGTGGGTCACGGAGCATGATCTCACGCGCACAGGTCAATTCATACAAATTTAGTTGATACAATGCATTTTGAAAAAGTAATGAAGCACAAAGCAACTAGAACAGCTCCCTGACTGAAATTCTGTAATATAATATTAGATATATTTTTCGAAAATTATTTGGCGACCCCCAGAAATCATCTCGCGACCCCCATTGGGGTCGGGACCCCAGGGTTGAGAATGGCTGGTCTAAATAACTGAGAGTTGGTTTATTTTCTTCATACGGTGCAGCTTTATCTCTGTAAAGAAAGTAATCTGGTGTTTAAGGAAAGACTGAAACACTCACAGATCAATTGCTCAAGGGAATAATCATCATTGACCCTTAATGTCAAGATAGAGAGAAGTTGTCCTCACTGAAAGATGGACGCTGCAGAGGAGAGCAGTTTATAAGTCAGTGGTTGATTGAAGAGTTGAAGTTCTGTACAGGTAATATTTTCCACCATCATCAGAGCATCAGGAGTGTCATCTGTTCTCCGAGTAGCTTCTCTCCGTGGATTTAATTTGTGTCTTTGAGTGACCTGACCGGAGTCATTTCAGTGGATTTAATCTCGTCTGCACGCCGGGGAATCCAGCGTGGAGTCGACCTGCTGACTGTTTCTGCTTTATTGGTTTCTCCGAACAGCTCGCCTGATGTCTGATGATTTTAATCTAAACTTGTAAGTGGAGATTCTCTCACTTGTCAGCCTCACGACTTTCTCCCACCGGCAGTTCGACACGCTCACAGTGAGCGACATCACACGCTGCCTCGGGCTGCCGGCCTGTTGGGTGGGAGGAGACGAAGATGATGCAAAAGAGAGATGAAATGTGGACGCCTGGCCGGTCTGTCGGAGCTTTGTCCACGATTAGATTACCTTGGTGTTTGTGCATCATGTTTCCCTTTGAGACGGAATGTCAGCTTTTTCTCAGTTTCAAGTTTCAGTCACCTTTTAAAGTCTAAAAGTTGTTAAACTGCTTCTGAACCTTTTGTTCACAATGTTTTTGATTTCAAAGTTCCCTTAGAAGGGCTTCAGATTAACTTGTGAGCAATTCAAAAAAATTAGGAGCTCCAGTAAATAATAGACAAATAGAAGGATTTATCATTGTTATAGATGTTTAAAATTATAATAAAAATAAATACTTATATGTAAATAAATAAAGACAAATAAATAAATACATTCATAAATGAAATGTTTAAATAAGTATAAATAGATAATTAACTAATTAAATAGAAATATATAGATACATATAAATAAATAAATAAAAACAACTAAATGAATACATTAAAATATATTTATAAATATAGATAGATAAATAAGTGATAAAATAAAAATAAATAATGAATAAATAAATGAATCATTAAATATGAATAGATAAAAAGATAATTGAATAAAAAAACAAACAAATATATAAATAAATATAAATAGATAAATAACTTATTTTAAAAAAGTAAATAAATAAATATTAATAAATAAAAATAGATAAGTAAATAAAAGCATTAAAGGACAATAAGAAGGTTTTGAGACAAAGACGACTTCACATCAAAGAAAATGGAAAAGGATAGATGAAGAACATTAAAATGATAAATGAAAAAAATAATAAAAATAAAAATTATCAAATGAAATGAAAAACATTTAATTAGTTGGATAAAATATAAAATAATAATAATTATACTAATGGCGTTAAGGAGTCTGGTAGTCCTTTTCCTGTTCTATATAAATGACATGTTCTCTCCCAAATCTCCCCTCCTCTTGTTTTTTTGTTTCCACCATGCAAACAAATAAAACATGTTTGTATGACAGGATCAACATTTCTCTATCTTCACCTCACATCTATCATCAGACCCCTCAGCCCTTTGTGTATTTTCAGTCTTTCAAACAGACGTTTTTAAATCAAAGCTCAAACTTTGACTTTTGTTTTTTGAGCAGTGATCTGCGTCTCTCTGAATATCTTCAAACCCTGTTTTTCGTGGGGATCAAGAGAGCGGCAGATCCGTATGGATTCTGTTTGGTATTACTCCTCATCCAGAATCCCATAAACCCACAAACCCAGATCAAATGCTGCTTTGATTTCCAGCTTTTCTGATCGATACACACCGAGCAGCGGCGTCCTCTGTAGAACTATAGAGTGTTTGTTCAGACGTCCACTCTCTCTGCAGGACTCACGTGGACTCTGTGATCACACAAGTCCACTTCTGCTCACAGCCATACTTGACTTTCTCTCCTCTTTCACATCGAGGTCATGGTTTCACATGATTGGTTCACACGGCAGCATCATGGCAGAGCAACCATGAGTGACTACCAATGAGGCAGAAGTGATGGATCTACGTGAGGCTGTGTGAGTCAGGCGATCTGGAAGTCAAGGTTCAGACCTAGAACCATAAATATGAAACCTTTTTACGACATTGTGCAGAACTACTACCTGCTGCATGAAGAAGCAGTGGTGTGCATGTCTGCAGAATCTCAGTCCACACAACTGCAACACATTTTGCACATTTGCAGAATTTCTATTTTAATACATTTGAATCTGAACTCCAAAAAAGACTTCCTGTGACATCCTGTCTCTGTGATTCCTGTGGCCTCATTTAGATATCTCTCTCCTAGAGTGCTGTCTGTTTGTGACCCCCCCTGCTGGCTCTGCTAAGTGTTCATTAAAGTATTTATAAGCCTGAGTATTACCTCACTCTTCAGAGGGGAAGGTGAATAAACGAGGGGGAAGGCTGAGTGAGGATGAACTGGATGGAGAGAGTCAACTTTTTAGTGACTTTCTGCACAAAGTGAAGGAACAGAAAAGGAAAGATGCAGCCTGCAGAGACACTGAAGTGTTAGTTTGCATATTTTCAAATCAGAGTAATGAAGTTTTTAATATCTTAGACGAAGTAAAGCGCTCCATTAGAACATAAAGAGCTCGCTGTGTTCGCTGTCAGGATGGATTGAGTGCAAGGAGAGTTATTAAAAACCTGCAGACATCAAACTCAAAGTACTTCCTCAGTGATTATCTCAAACTTTATGTTTGCAGCATGCTGTCAGCTGGAAGCTTTCATCACCAGCCCATAAATGTAAACATTTTTAGCTCTTGATTCCAGTAAAGACCGAGCTCTTAGTTTGTTTCTGCAGACATGAAAGTTGGAATGAATGTTCCGCAGTGAAAGCTCTTATCTGATGCATGTGATATAAGTGGCTCCTGTAGTTTTGTTTAATCTGCATAGCTGCATTTCAACCAAGAGTTCTGGGCTCTTTTAACCCCGGGACTACTTTACCAGGAACTAAAAGGTTCCTGTGCCCCCATTGTTGTCTGTGTTTCGACCGCGGGCTTCTAGATTGTGCAAATCAGGCCAGTGACGTATGGAGGAAAAAAAAAGTAAATGCACTACACCACCAGACCAGTAGAGGGCAGTATAACAAAGACGAATGCCATTCATCACAGATGACACCATAGAAGCAGACGGACAGGCAGGTATCATTATGAGCAACACAGGACTGCACAGACCACACATCAAGCGTTTCTCCCCTCTTCCCTTCAGTCCTTGTGACCATAGAGTCAGAGAGGCGGAGTAGGATGAGAGATTTTTCCATCCATCGCTTTAAAATGACGGCCTGAGGGCCAAATGCTGCTTTCTATATGAGAGAGGAAGGAGGCGGCGAAGAGAGGGAAGCAGAGATCAGGGCTCGTTGAGGGAGAAGACAGAGAGAGAAACACAACAGCTCAGGTCAGCAAGGTGGTTTACAAACGCTGGTATTAAAGTCACCTCTTGGCTAGCCTCTTTCTCCTGTGTTGTTCACATCTAGTCCAGCTTTGAGCTCAACAACGGTGTAAAAGTCAAGTTTGTTATGCCCCTGGAGGATAACGTTAGAATATCATCCCCATTGTTTTTCCACAAGATTAAATCTCATCTGCAAAACCATGATACCTGCAAGACGAAGTCAGTGTCAGTGTGACACTGTTTCCCACCACCCTTCCAGTAAAATTCCTTCAAGCGGTAAGGAGGCAAACGTCAGGAAAATGATCTGCAAGTAGGATCCATCCATGACATTGAATCCTGACATTGTCTAGATATTTAATGAGTACAAGTATGACAATGTTGTCCAGTAACATTTGTAATCTAAACCTGGCACTGGTCCTTGTTTTGCTTTTGTCTGAAACATGTCAGGAGATGGAGGGTTGAGGCTGGAAATGCACTTAAGTGTTGCCTGCTATACATGCAAGTTAAAATCTATAACAAGCTCTCCTTATTGTTCATTTTTCAAGGAAGTCAGTGAACATGCAGATTCAAATAACACTGCCATCTGACTGAAACTTGAAAGGTTACCCCGTCAAGTTTGAGTCCATGCAGAGGTTTGTTCTCCTCATGAAAGGACAATATTTTGATTTAACAATCCACCAGTTTGTCTCATAGCGGAGCTTTCTGTCGTATAGAAAGGCAAATACTCAAATCAGGATAATAATGAATAACATTGAAATAAATAAACCTGTTCCCTGCATCACGTATGAGCCCACCGCCGCCTCATTTGCAGCCTCGCAGACAGCGTTCGGCTCATTTGTCGTGCAAAAAGGAAACCGTGGAGAGAATTGAATTCTGCTCCCAACAAGACGTCAAATTTCCCTCAGAACTCCTCGACTTTGCCCTCCCTTCATCCCCTTCTTTCCTTTCAGATTAAACTTTCAGCAGGGGTGCCAGTGCCAAATTGGACTGCAGGAAACAGGAGGATTTGCCTGCTGCTGAGTCCAGCAGGAATGTGCATAAGCCCCTCAGACGGGGTAGAAAAAGAGGACGTTTGATGAAAAAACATTACCTTGTAAGTTCAGACCCACTGGGTTCAGTTTGTTATTGTCTACCAGCCGGATGATAACAAAGGCTGCAGTGAAAGGCAGAAACACAGAGTCTCTTTGGATTCACTACCCACAATGCATCTGTACAAAGCTCTGAAGCTGTAAGGATGTATTTTAATATTGATATAAGCAGCAGGTATCGACTTAAGAGGGCTGAACGCTGGTTTGGTAGCAAAGGAAGATGTTAAGAAAATATTCAGCTGCTCACCTGTGTCATGTTTATTTCACAACACTGCAGATCTACAGTGAGGCTCTGTTTAATACCATGTTAGGGTTTCTATACATGCATCAGGTGGCAAGTTTACACCTGTTGAAGTTACTTTAAGAGCTTTATTCTTACTGAATGACCCTGGAATAGTTTGGATTTCTACAATATTTGTGTTTTTGATAAGGAGTGAAGACTTCTATGGAGAGCTGAAAAGACTCCTTAAATAACTTGAGTAACTTGATCACTAAAAAGCCTTGACAATTATCAGACATGAGCTTTGTGTAGCTTTACACACCGACATATACAGTTACCAACATTTAACTCAACTCACCTCGTCTTTATTTAATTGCACCTTTCATACATTCAAGCATGCAGCACACAGTGCTTCACAAAAGAACAGATAGACAGAAAATAACAGAGATGCAAAATAATAAAACACAAGATCATAGATGAAAATACTTAAAAATAATATAAAATCAATTCAGTAGAATTAATAAAATAAATAAGGGTAGAATACAAAAATAAAATCAGTTAAAGTAAGAAAGGTCAGATAAATACAAGAAATAAATAGATAAATAAATAACATAATGAATTTAGTTAAAATAAATAAATAAATAAGATAATACATGTTAAACTATAATAATAATAATAATAATAATAATAATAATAATAATAAATAAATAAATAGAGAAATAGATAAATGAATAAATAAATAAATAATAATAATAATAATAATACAGTCAAGGGTTGAAAATAAATTCCTCAAAATTAAAAGCCAGATTAAAAGAGTACGTCCTAAGTTTACCACCAATGAAACTCAAAAATACTAATAGTATGACCCCACAGGTTCATTTAAATTATTAATATGATCATGTACTGACAGACAGTGAGTCAGGCATTCCTTCAACATGTTAAATAAATGTGCATTAACCAGTATAATAAACTCAATGATGATTTATAAACGCTGCATAAACTTTATTATAAGATATACTTTATTATTCCTAACAGAGAAACAGCAGGAAGTTCATTTAATGAAAATAAATTCTGAGGATGCAACATTTCTTATTCCATTACTTAGTTAACTAAATAATCGATTACTGCAGCTCCACTTCATGTCTCAAGAGAAAGCAGATGATGGCAGAGAGCTAACAGGAAACATTAGCCGCACATTGCAAAGTCATGTTTGCATCTTTGTTCCAGATCACTCTTTTCTTCCAGAGGGTTATAATTAGAAATAAAGAATGTTTTAAATTTGGAGGGTAGTGCCGGCTACTTTTACCAATGTTGCTTTTTCCTCTGGCGTCATATAATCCCGACCATCCTGACCTCTTCACTAAAAGATTTGAACAACGCCACGGATAGATTCTGTTTTTAACTTCAGCTTCATCGGCTCCAGCGTCCACTGTTGTTGATTCTACACGAACCAGATTGTGAGGGCGGTCAGATCAAGAAGGAAAGTAACACCAGTAATGAAGTGGCAAAACACCAAATACTCTGGAGAAGTCGGAGAGGGATTTTGGCCCCAAGACAGAAAGCCAGAAACTGGAGAGTGAGAGAGAAAACACAGACTCATGAGAAGAGAGGGATGAAGGGAACAGGCCAGTCAAAGAAGGAAATAAGAGTGCATTATCAGTTTGGGCTGAATTTTAACATTTGATTGATCGTTACTGATTAGTAGACATAATTTAGTTTTGAATGCACCAATCCATGGACCTTGTGTTGGATTTCAGGGACTTTCAGACCTTTCTCTGTGACTGCTTTCAACCTCCCCTCCTCCCCCTTCACTCTGACAAACTCTCTTTGGTTCATGACCAACTTTCTCTCTTCTTCTCCCACATCTTTGATCAAATCACTGCTTCTATTATTCTGTCATCTGCATAGACCTAATTTAACATCTCGCAGCAGATACTTTAATATGAGTGGACCCGGAACACGTAGAGGAACGCAAATTGGGCTTTTCAAAGTCTAGACCGCTGTAACGCTGTGTACAAAAGGAAACAAGAAGGCAATTACCTCCCCAGTTACCACCTCAAAGCCCTTATATCCTCTGTCACAGCTGGGCCCATGGATCATTTAGACGGCCTTTTTTTGAGGCTTTCTTTTCACGAAGATGTAAAAAATCAGCTCTGTGATGAAAAAAAAAATCAACTTTCTTGATGCATTTATGACGACGTTTAGGCTGCTGTACTCTACTAAAACCTGCATACAGTGAACTTTGAATGATACTTGCAGTTAACTTCTCTAAAGTGCTTCTCAAATGATGCAAAGTAGAACTGTGCAATGACCAGAAGAGAGTAACATAATCAAGTCTAAAGGCTGATTTATACTTCTGCGTCGCCCCTACGCAGCAGGGGCTGACGCGGACATGAGCCCACATACTTCTGCGTCGATGTGTCCGTGTCGCGCAGCAATTCTCCTCCGAAACGCTTGAGGGCAGTGCGGTCTCTCTGATAGCCGGTCGCCTGCTTCCGGTCCTGCTACGATCTCTGTTTACTTTTCCACATCGATTCAGAGCGTGTTAAGTTAATCTACAGCTGATACATGTTGCTGTTTATCATACAGACATGATTACATGAAGAATAGAGAGGAGGAGATGAAATACACGGCCGATGTGTGGCCGATGTCCGGGATCCCGGAAGTGCTGTGAATGCGGGAAAGACCAAGCCGTCGAGCGGACCAATAACAGAGCTTGCGGTCCGCGTCGGCTCTAGGTGTAGTTACATTTTGGAGGAGGTGCACGTCAGCTACGTGCGTAGGCCTCTGCGTAGGTACGGAAGCTACGCGGACCTACGGCGTAGGCTACGCCGTCGATTCGACGCAGAAGTATAAATCAGCCTTAACTCTCTTAAAGGATATATTTTCACAATTACTGTTCATGCAGTGGCTTGTAGGTTGTAAGTAAGCACTATTAAAATTTGATAAAAATATATGATTCCAATATTTTTCAAAGCACAGTTTTATTTTTGCAACCTAAAACCTTTTACTGTGAATTAATATGGACAACACACCTTCATCTCCTCCCATAGTGAGACATGAAGCCAAAATACTATTATAACTAATATCAGGGTTCCCACGCGTCCAGGAAAACCTGGAAAACAGTTGACCAGTTTTCCAGTACTGGAAAACACCTGGAAAATGGGAGAAAAAGTAAAAAGTCCTGGAATATCACAGATAGTCCTGGAAAATTATTCCAACATGGCTGCATGCGACCTGACCCTATTAACAAAACACATCCCCATTCATTGAAAGTTGAGTTCACGCTGTGCTGGAAAAGACAGCGACACTGCACAACTTTTTTCACATCTTTTCTCCTTCACTTCATAATCATGCATTCACAGAAAAGAGGGGTACATTGTCTAGTTTTATGGTACATTTGGCTCAATTACCGTACTCTAGCTCAGTTGTTCTCAAAGTGGGGTCCTGGGACCCCTGGGGGTCTGCGAACCATTGCGTGGGGGTCCGTGAAATAATTTGAATACATTTCGAATAAATTATAAAATTGTGCTGTGTCATTACAAAACAGCATATACACTGTTAAGTTAATTTGCTACTGTTAATTTTCTGAAAGCGTTTAAGATCAATTACTTGAAAAGTATAAATGCTGTCATGTTGAGTCCACAAGGAATGAAATGACCCTCTGTTTTAAAGGATACAAGTGGGATTTACTTGATTCAAATTGAAGTGTTATCTGTTTATCACTATGGTACAGGTCTGAAGTATTTACATTGATACATTTTACAATACAAATAGTTCCAAGGGCAACTAAGAGTGCAAATGGTAGTAAGCATGTGCTTTAGTGATGGGAAGTTGGGCTCTTTTCAGAGAGTCGGCTCTTTTGACTCGGCCCCCAAAGAAGAGCCGGCTCTTTCGACTCCCGAACGGCATTTAATTTAGGATCTTTTGTAGCTGTATGTTTTACCTTAACTTTGCAAAAACTAGTGGTTTGTGTTGAAAACCCTTTAACAGTGTTTTTATGAGAAGACTTATAATTGCCCAACTGTGTGCATTTATTCTGTTACAAAATCATTCTAACCCTGACCCTAGGGTTGTTATTAGGTTTAGGGTTAGGATTAGGGTCAGGGTTAGGGTTGTGATTAGGTTTAGGGTTAGGATTAGGGTCAGGGTTAGGGTTAGGGTTGTGATTAGGGTTAGGGTTGGGGTTAGGGTTAGGGTTAGGGTTAGGATTAGGGTTGGGGTTAGGGTTGTGATTAGGGTTAGGGTTAGGGTTAGGATTAGGGTTGGGGTTAGGGTTGTGATTAGGGTTAGGGTTAGGGTTGTGATTGGGGTTAGGGTTGGGGTTAGGGTTAGGATTAGGGTTAGGGTTAGGGTTAGGGTTGTGATTGGGGTTAGAGTTAGGATTAGGGTTAGGGTGGTGATTAGGGTTAGGGTTGGGGTTAGGGTTAGGATTAGGGTCAGGGTTAGGGTAAGGGTTGGGGTTAGGGTTAGGATTAGGGTCAGGGTTAGGGTTGGGGTTAGGATTAGGGTCAGGGTTAGGGTTAGGGTTAGGGTTAGGGTTAGGATTAGGGTTAGGGTTAGGGTTAGGGTTGTGGTTAGGATTAGGGTTAGGGTTAGGGTTAGGGTTGTGATTAGGTTTAGGGTTAGGGTTGTGATTAGGTTTAGGGTTAGGGTTAGGATTAGGGTCAGGGTTAGGGTTGGGGTTAGGATTAGGGTTGTGATTAGGGTTAGGTTTAGGGTTAGGGTTGTGATTAGGGTTAGGTTTAGGGTTAGGGTTGTGATTAGGGTTAGGGTTGTGATTGGGGTTAGGGTTAGGATTAGGGTTAGGGTTAGGGTTGTGATTAGGGTTAGGGTTGGGGTTAGGGTTAGGATTAGGGTTAGGGTTAGGGTTGTGATTAGGGTTAGGGTTGTGATTGGGGTTAGGGTTAGGATTAGGGTTAGGGTTAGGGTTGTGATTAGGGTTAGGGTTGTGATTGGGGTTAGGGTTAGGATTAGGGTTAGGATTAGGGTTAGGGTTGTGATTGGGGTTAGGGTTAGGATTAGAGTTAGGGTTGGGGTTAGGGTTAGGGTTAGGGTGGTGATTAGGGTTGGGGTTAGGATTAGGGTTAGGGTCAGGGTTAGGGTTAGGTTTGGGGTTAGGGTTGTGATTGGGGTTAGGGTTAGGATTAGGGTTAGGGTTAGGGTTGTGATTAGGGTTAGGGTTGGGGTTAGGGTTAGGATTAGGGTTAGGGTTAGGGTTGTGATTAGGGTTAGGGTTGTGATTGGGGTTAGGGTTAGGATTAGGGTTAGGATTAGGGTTAGGGTTGTGATTGGGGTTAGGGTTAGGATTAGGGTTAGGGTTAGGATTAGGGTTAGGGTTAGGGTTAGGGTGATGATTAGGGTTAGGGTTGGGGTTAGGGTTAGGGTTAGGGTTAGGATTAGGGTTAGGGTTAGGGTTGTGATTAGGGTTAGGGTTAGGGTTAGGATTAGGATTAGGGTTAGGGTTGTGATTAGGGTTAGGGTTAGGGTTAGGATTAGGGTTAGGGTTAGGGTTGGGGTTGTGATTAGGGTTAGGATTAGGGTTAGGGTTAGGGTTGTGATTAGGGTTAGGGTTAGGGTTGGGGTTGTGATTAGGGTTAGGGTTAGGGTTGGGGTTAGGATTAGGATTAGGGTTAGGGTTAGGGTTGGGGTTAGGATTAGGATTAGGGTTAGGGTTAGGATTAGGGTTAGGGTTAGGGTTGTGATTAGGGTTAGGGTTGTGATTGGGGTTAGGGTTAGGATTAGGGTTGGGATTAGGGTTAGGGTTAGGGTGGTGATTAGGGTTAGGATTAGGATTAGGGTTAGGATTAGGGTTAGGGTTAGGGTTAGGGTGGTGATTAGGGTTAGGGTTGGGGTTAGGGTTAGGGTTAGGGTTAGGATTAGGGTTAGGGTTAGGGTTGTGATTAGGGTTAGGGTTAGGATTAGGGTTAGGGTTAGGGTTGTGATTAGGGTTAGGGTTAGGATTAGGGTTAGGGTTGGGGTTGTGATTAGGGTTAGGATTAGGGTTAGGGTTAGGGTTGTGATTAGGGTTAGGGTTAGGGTTGGGGTTGTGATTAGGGTTAGGGTTAGGGTTAGGGTTGGGGTTAGGATTAGGATTAGGGTTAGGGTTAGGGTTGGGGTTAGGATTAGGGTTAGGATTAGGGTTAGGGTTGTGATTAGGGTTAGGGTCAGGGTTGGGGTTAGGATTAGAGTTAGGATTAGGGTTAGGTTTAGAACCAGAACTTAACTTAAGCATACAGAACCAGAACCAAACTCTTGCAAACAGAACCTTACCAGAACCGGACCAGAACCGAACCAAACCAGAACCGAACCAAACCAGAACCGAACCGAACCAAACCAGAACCGAACCAGAACCGAACCGAACCAGATCCCAACCAGAACTGAACCGGAACCGAACTGGATCCGAACCAGAACCGAACCGAACCAGAACAGTACCAGAACCGAACCGGAACCGAACCAGACTTAAACCAGAACCAAACCAGAACCAAACCAGAACCGAACCGGAACCGAACCAGAACCGAACCGGAACCGAACCAAACCAGAACCGAACCAGAACCGAACCAGAACCGAACCAGAACTGAACCAGAACTGAACCGGAACCGAACCAAACCAGAACCATACCAGAACCGAACCAGAACCGTACCAGAACCGTACCAGAACCGAACCAGACTTGAACCAGAATCCAACCAGAACAGAACCGAACCGAACCACAACCATACCAGAACAGAACCAGAACCGAACTCAAGCAAACTGAACCAAAACTAGAACCAAACTCAAGCAAACAGAACCAGAACCAACTCAAGCAAACATTACCAGAACCAAACTGGAGCAAACATTATTAATGTCCTCAGGTTGGCATTGAGTAAAATCAGATGCCTCAGCTTGGATGGTCTGATCCGATTTCCCCTCTCACAAAGTTCTGCTGTGAGCAGAGCTGGGGCTGAGCACTGTGAGAGCTAAGCGGCAAAAGGAAAAAACTGGGAGCCGGCTCTCTCTGGATGCGAGCCAGCTCTTCTGATTCACTTCAAAGCATTGTCTCTCAGAGCCGCAGCTTTTGATCATGACACATCACTAATGTGATTAATCTGTGTTACAATAATGAGGGGTCCTTGGACAAGTTTCTCACCTGTAAGGGGTCCCTGGCTCCAAAAAGTCTGAGAACCCCTGCTCTAGCTAGTAGGAGTGCAAACTCCTGATAGTGAAAACAAAGGGAACAAAAAGAGAGACACAGCTGCACAGAAACTCCATGTTGTAGACATCGCTGATCATAATAGACATCGCCATGAAGGAAGACAGTTTACATTTTTCTAAATCTCTGAGAGATCTTCAAATACAGAGTGTGTCTTTACACCGGTGAGATTTTTTCAGAGTTTACGGTAAGTAGTAGAGTTGAGTCTTGTGTGGAAGTGGCGTTCAATGGGCAATGCATAACTCACAAAGTGCAACGTGCGTCCTCTTGCACTAACCAAAACACGCATTTAACTTGTCAATAAAACATCTAAGATCCCTGAGGTCGGCTCAGTCCACAGCAGAACAGATCCACATGTCGGTTTGACGCAGAGACTTGTTGGAAAGTTCAATGACTCTCCTGTAAGTGTTGCTGTTCCTTCTATACTTTGGTAACTTGATGAAGAACCCTGCTGGAGCCTCATTTGTCAACAGAGCTGTCAACCATGATGCCACATCTCGGGAATGTACTCAGCACAATCATATATGAAGATATATTTATTTGATGTGTATTTTAATTTTCTAGTTTGACTCATGTTCCATCTAATTTATTTGAGGAGACAGGCTTTAAGACCTATACTGCAGTCGGTCACCAGGGGGAGCTCTAAGGGATTTGGATTCACTCAGGGTAGCTGTTGTTCTGTACTTGGTTTTATAAAGTTTATGGATCAAACACACAAATAAAAGATCAACATCCAAACATTGTTTATGTTTATCGAACACCAGCATTTCATGAACATCATGATTGTTGGGTATATTTTCCAATCTTGTATATTTTATCTATTTAGATATATTTGAGCTTTGATGACCGGTCTATAGTGCCTCTGTCACGATCTCAAGACTCTCTATTTGAGCAGCTTTTCCAAAATAACCCAGGTCCCACTGAAAGATAAAGCGGCCTCCATCTTTACTCCAGCTCTGAACTGAAGTTAAAGTGTTCAGTGAGTCTCTGTACTCCCTCAGTCAATGCGCTGTATCCTTCATTGTAGAAATATTACACGAGCACTATAGAGATTTGCACAGTCCATACAGCCTGTGGATTCATGCTGTGTGATTCATCCTAATCCCTACTTGGCCTGCAGTGCTGCTATTATGTTGGACATATTGTACATAATGTAAGTCTACCAAGTGTGGCATTGAAATTCAAAACTCAGCCCAGGTACCCCTTTGAAGCTGGAGCCCTCTACTACACAGATATAACTTTAACACAAGCTAACAATGTCGCTCAGTTCTCAGAGAAGTTATTCGTCTTTGTACAGAGAGAACGCCATGAAATGACTTTATCCGTGTTAGAATGAGTGCAGGCTGAGGCCGGTTGGCAGCAGGCCTGGAGACGGGCGCTCAGGCTGGGGTTTAGTTGAGGAGCTCATGTAGCGCAGAAGGCCCAGTCTGACCAGTAACCCTCTGAGGCAGAAAACAGAACACAGCAGATGTTCCAGCCGGCTGCCAAAGAAGTTGGTTACCAGTTGTTCACTGCCAGCCAGGCTGGGCTGAATTGGCCCCGGGTTGGCTTTGTTTATCGCCGCTGGGCTCATTACAAAACAGGCTGAAAGGCCACGGCGGACGGCGAGCAGCAGAGGAGGAGGAGATGAGGCTGAAGTCTGCAGCATAATGTTTACAAAATTGCAAAGCAAGCTGTGACGGAGAACTAAGTGCTGTTTAATCTGACAAGAACTAACAAGAGGGTGGGCAGAGTTCAAAAGGACAACACCAAAGCTATCTTATGAATATTAATGACTTTAATTAATGTTTTAAAACCAAAGGTGCTTCATATAGGAGCAAAACTGGTACATGAGCTCATCAGTGTCTAAAGTTTTATTACAGATTACATCATCACAAAGTTTTGTAGGAACTGGGGATGATCTAAAGTGACTCATTTTCCAAATTCAGACTAAAGGACTAGTCTGAGGGTAAGAAAACACTCAGGAGGCAGCCAAAATGAAGCAGAGTATATTTGGCATGACGTCTGTGGGTAACGATGTTGGATTGGTTTCAGCGTGGCTAACGTCAGCAGAGCTAGTGAGGTCCTCCCAACCCTAACCAAGACCTAACCCCAACCCTAACCAAACCCTAACCCTAACATAACCCTAACCCAACCCTAAACCTAATCCCAGCCCTAAACCTAATCCTAACCCTAAACCTAATCCCAACCCTAAACCTAATCCCAACCCTAAACCTAATCCCAACCCTAACCCAACCCTAAACCTAATCCCAGCCCTAAACCTAATCCCAACCCTAAACCTAATCCCAGCCCTAAACCTAATCCCAACCCTAAACCTAATCCCAACCCTAAACCTAATCCTAACCCTAACCCTAACCCTGACATAACCCTAACCCAACCCTAAACCTAAGCCCAACCCTAAACCTAATCCCAACCCTAAACCTAATCCCAACCCTAAACCTAATCCCAACCCTAAACCTAATCCCAACCCTAACCCAACGCTAACCCAACCCTAACCCAACCCTAAACCTAATCCTAACCCAAACCCTAACCCTAACATAACCCTAACCCTAACCCTAACCCAACCCCAACCCTAACCCAACCCTAACCATAACCCCAACCCTAACCCAAACCTAATCCCAACCCTGAACCTAACATAACCCTTACCCTAACCCAAACCCTTACCCTTAACCTAACCATCAGCCCAACCCTAACCCAACCCTTAACCTAACCCTAACCATAACCCCAACCCTAACCCAAACATAATCCCAACCCTAACCCAACCTAACATAACCCAACCCTAATCCTAACCCCAACCCTAACGTCCACATACCTGTGCTGTTTATGTTTTACTTTGGTAGAGTTTAAACCGACGCAGCCTGCGTACAGCTTTATCTCTGTTACTAGCTCAAAACACTGACAAACAATGCCACTGGCAGCATCTGCTGTCTGCGTTTGTTTACATCCCGGTAGTGGAGCATTAATGCTACACCTTAGATCCAACATATGAGCGGCATTTTGGGCCTAAAACATCAATTTACCAATGATTTTATTGACCTACTACTAAACGTGCACATCCCCTGCAGAAACAGAGTCAGTATGGTATTTTTAGTCGAGCAGACTTCATTGTGAGAACAATCTGTAGCAGCTGTGTTGGCAGAGGAGCATGGCAGCTTAATAAGTGGGACATCCTGCTTCCATTATTTGTTTGTAAACACAGGTTGATTACAGAATTAAAGGGTTCTCTGCAGGAAGAGATTTAAGAGCTGCATCACCCAAACATGAACAAATGTTTGAGGTATCAGTCATGCTTTGATCATTCTGGTTTAATTTACCCAGTTTATGAGACATCCATCAGTAGATTTGTAGGTAGGTGGATGCTTTTTGCTACTGCCAAGTTTGGTACACAAGTTTTTGATATGTGAAGGTTCTCAGTCATCCAGGTCATGGTAATTCAAAGCTTGATACTAAAAGTCAACTGGACTTAGAAGGAAGTCTGAAAGACGTTTCACCTCCGGCTAGAAAATATAACCACCACGTCTTTGGTGTGCTAAGGTAGGTCCTGACTGTCGTTCAGGTCTTCAGTCGTCTGTGGGTCGTTAGAGTCACATGATCCCTGGTGTGAGTGTGGCCTGACTTGTTTAGAAAGAGTGTTGTATGTTGGAGACAAATGGTGTCTTAGGCCACCACCTCTGTTAAGAAAAGGATGTTCAAGCGGAACATAGAGGGCTTCCTTGACCCCTCTTTCATACCAACGGTCTTCTCTGTCCAGAATCTGAACCTTGCTGTCCTCAGAGGCCTTGTCCTTGAGGTGTAGATGTAAAGCTGAGTCCTGGTCTGAGGAGCTGGCTCTTCTGTGCTGGGCCGTTGCTTGCTCCCCCCAATGTACAGTTCCCTGCAGTCTGCGTTGGACTGTATGGCATAAACTACATTACTCCTTTTGTGCTGAGGTGTTTTGTCTGTGGGATGAACCCGTTTCTGTCTCAGTGTTTTGCAGGGCTTCAAATGTAGCTTTCAGTTGTGGGTGATAATGTTTTATTGGTTTTAAAAAGAAAAATGCTGAAGTAGTCTGCAAATAAGCTTTGGTGGGCTGCTCAGGTATTGCATAAGAAACACTGGCGGTGCATGGACCATAGACTGTATAATAAATGGACATAGTATCCATGATGTCACCCATCTTTTCCTGAAGCGTTGTTTTGAAGCCAATCGTCGGCGGAAGCCATATTGGAAATGCTGAACTCAACCTAACTTCGTCCAAGCTAGTGTGAGGTAAAGAGGCGGGCCTTTAGCCTTTTCGCTAACAGCTACAGGGTCCCCGCCTGTCAATCAGGTCAGCTACGCCCTTATTTGGGCATAACTTGTAAGTTTAATATCTTCAAAAAAAAAGAGTTATGAAAAAAATCCAACCCTGTACAGTGTGTGTTGATAGAGAAATGAACAGTTTTTTTAACCAGACTGTAAACATGTTTATTTCTGCTGTAAAAATCGTCTTCTTTGAATGGGTGTGTATGTGGTTTCCTGTGTTTCTGCAGCCAGCCTCTAGTGGACACTCCATGAACTGCAGTTTTTAGCACTTCTACATGGGCTTCATATTCTGAGACTGGAGGTTGATCCTTGGTCTGTATGCCTTTGTTTAGCTTCAGACTCAACAGATGCAATAATGCTGAAAAAAAGAAGACAGAGGCAGAGAGCGCCCTCTGCTGTTTGCAGAAAGACGTCTCTATTTGTCTTTCATCTCACCGATTCAAATCGTCTTACGTGTACGATATCTGGAGACACCGTTACATCCTCGTCCCTGAGAACTGTGCCCTGCTTGTGGAGTTCCTCATCTGAAGCTGACTCTGCAAAGGAAGTCTTCCTCTCTCCTGAGTTCACTGTCACAGTCACAGAGTCAGACATTAGAGGCACACGTGCAGAGAGAGAGAGCAAAGGGGTTGAGTGGAGGGCATCGGCTGGAACTCAACCATAACCACTGAATGAGAGTGAGAGGGAGGGAGGGAGGGAGGCGACGAGCAGGATGTGGAGTGAATACATTAAAGGGAGTCTTTGAAATGCTTCATCTGCAGAGCTGGAGTTTAAGTCTAAACGCAGAGGCATAAGAAATCATGCAACATGCATGAAAACACATGTACACAACACACAGAACATACACACACATTAGCTCTTCATCATGTCCCACTCCCCCCCCGAGCTGACAGTTTACACGACGGAGAAAAAGAGGACTGAATAATGACATCACGTTTCCCTGCCTCGTGTGGATCATAGCGGGGAGCTCTGAAACCCATCGTCTGATGGAGCTGGCACTGAGACCGAGACGGGAGTGTGACTGAGAGAGCAGAGACAGAGGAGGAAGAGAGAGGTAGAGGAGGGCAGTGAGAGATTGAAATAGATGAAAAGAAGAAGAAGAAGAACGTCGCAGAGTTCAGTTGAGGTGTAAAGAGGGAGCATCGGGTGGATGTATCTATGTCAGGAGAAAAAAAAGAGAGGAGTTGAACTGAGAAAATGTGTTCGAGTTTTCACCTGAGGGTGTCCGTGTGTGTGCATGAGGCTGTGGTGATAATTCCCAAAATAAATCAACCTCATCCTGGCGAATTTGTCTCAGATAAGCAGCACCTGGCAACCCTAAAGCCCTCTCCTCGATGTGCCAAATCAGCTACATTTGATGCAGTTGGCAACGTATGAAAGGATGCAGGGAGGCTGCTGCAAACAGACCCAAACAGACAGGGTTTTGTGGACGAGGATGATGGTGAAACAATACAAACATAGACGTGAAACTTTAAGTAGCAGTGATATGGAAGAACTGGGGACGAGGGAGGAGATGTAGCAGGGGAAAAAGTGCTCAACAAAACTGAATCCACGAGAGAGAAACGCGCCCACCGAAGGGTAAAAGGAGAATTTGTGCATTAGCGTTTGAATGTGGCGTTTAAAGATGTAAAGATCGAGATGAAAACACAGCCAGACAGTGATGAATGAGAACAAACAGATGGTTAGGTAGAAGGAGGAGAGGTAGCTGAAAAGATGGAGGATGTGATAGAGCAGAAAGGAGACGGACAGTTGGAGGCTGTTTCAGGGTGATCACAAGGTTACATCCAAAAACATGAAAGAGGGAGAGAGCTCAGCTTCTCAAGGTTGGGGAAGAAATACCCGGAGAAAGAGTCAGAGGGAGAGAGAAGTGAACTCAGAGTCTAACTTCTCTTCTGCTTTGAAGTCTGTGGATGAAATTACACAAAAGAGGGGATGATAAAGGAGGTGAAGGAAGAGTTCTTAATGATAGAGTCCTCTTCTTGTATTCCCTGTGGTCCTGCTTCACACTGGAACTTCGTCATCCAAGCTAGCAGTGGGAACTCTAACTCAATGCTCTGATCTTCAGGACCACTGAGTATTAACAAAGATGGATGACATGTCTCCATGTCTTCCCATTGGACAAAAGTGATGCCAAAACACGCCACAACATACGCTGACATTTTGCTCACTTGCAGCCAGAGTCAACGTAGCAGGAATCCAGGGCCAAGTTACTGACATCCTGCCCCTGATTCTGGAGTCGCTCTGAAGGAGACACTCAGAGTTACGGCTAAATTCCACCAGATCTGTGTCCGGTCCGTCTCTGATCCGTCACAGCACTGGATCTGATAGGTTTCTATTCTAGTCAATGTGTTAACTTCCACTGGATCCGCTCCGTTGCGTTCCGGCTGCGTCTCTGATCCGGCAGGTCGGAGTCCTCCAGATCAGATACACAAGACTTCTATCAATCTCAACAGAGCAGATGGAGCGGGACAGGAAGTCAGGTTTCACCAAAACAAAATGAAAACATCCGGTTAATTTTCAGAATAAAACACTCTGTGTTATCACCAGATCGTATTTCACTTAACTACAACAACAAACCAAAGTCATGATGAGCGGAGCCAGGCCTGGAGTCAACAGGTCAGAGGTTTTCAGAGGACCAGAAAGACAACATGGAGGAGGAGAGGAGGAGAATCCTTGATTCAGTGATTACTGCAGGAAAACCTCGGTCACATGACTCCAGCTGTCCAGAGGTCCTGCTCCATGCTTGGTCCTGAAAACGCGACCTGTGATGGAGGAGAGAGCACGGAGTCAGACTGAGATGGACTGGACACTGATCTGGTGGAAGTCAAATGTGAGAAGGACCCCATATCAGGACTGTCAGGCATTAAAAGGAGGCTTAAAAGAGCGTAACGACCTGGCATAGACGGCAAAATATCAGTATGGGACGATTATGAAAGCTTGAATAGTGGTGACGCTCGTAGTCTACAGTGCCTACAACCTCCTTTTTAGCTTGAAATAATGAACTGAAGTTAAGCTGAATATTTAGATATGAATAAGCATGATGTAAAATCATCATTTTGGAAGGAATGTTTTTTGAGAAACATTTCTTTGATGTGTATTTTGGTTTTACAGTTTGACTCATGTTCAATCTGTTAGCTTGCATATCTCTTTATAATCAAATAGCTCCTTCCTACCACTCGTTATTCAATGTTTGGCTCCACTAAGGTCAGTTTTAAAGCTGTTTTGTGCAGAAATTAAGAAGGCCAGATGACAGAAACACTCAATTAACTTTGGTATTTCACTTTGAGCTCAAAATCAAGTCCTCTGCAAACATTAGATCTCATCAACATTTCAGGAAAATTACCCAAATATACATGAGGTATCAAAATATGCCAAAAATCTTGCAGTGTGGATCAGAAAGAACCAACGTTAGCTGAAGATATTCACATCCTCATATGATCAGTGAGAGTTCTTACTCTCTGTATCCTCGGTGGTGTGAACACAGTAAGCATTCAGAGTCTGTTCCACCAAACCGTGACATCAGATGAGCATCCTCTGACCACAGGGCCCCGTCAGGCCTCTATCTGTGCCTCGGCGGCGTCACATTGCTCTGAACGCCTACAGCGTACCTGTAGGTGATGGAAGCGACAGACGGGAGGAAGACGGGGTTGTGTGGTTGCAGCAGAGGGGCTCCGCTCCACCAACAGTCAGGCCAATCTGTCAAGATCCGGCAGGCGGCCAGGGCGTCGCTATCAGCCCGCTGCCTGAGTGCGGTGTATTTTTAGAGTGATTTAGAGGTTCCTGTCTATAATGATAATAACGCCGCAGCTCCTGCATGAAGCCAGACACGCTCCTTTTTGAACGGACTCAGAGATAAGAAGAGGGCGGCGGGGAGGCTCAGGAATTCCAGCAGAGCTCACCGAGGCTGATATGAAAGCAGGAAGGACTTAAAGGGCAGTGCCACAGAGATATGTTTTGTATGTATGTGCAAGGAGTAGAAGAAGAGTGAGGGTTGACTTTTGACACCTTGGAGAGATTACCTTGAATTTGTAGCGTTGAGTTAACAAAGAGCAATTATTTTAATTAAGAGGAAGTACAGAACAAACGTCTGTTTCTATAAAATGATAAGTAAAACTGTCACTCTCAGTCCTGCTGGATCCATCCATTTGTTATCTATACCACCTATCGTGCTTGGTGCCTATCCCAGCTGTCATTGGGTGAGAGGCAGAGCAAACCCTGGACAGGTGGCTGGCTCAACACGGGGCTAACATGTAGACAGACAGCTACACACACTCATCTACGGGCAATTTGAGCCTTAGGGCATTTTTGTTTGAGATACATGCAGATTTTCTCACCGTACTACATTTTTTAGACAGAGTTTCTGCTCATTCATAAATATTGATATACTGCTAATGCAATAAAACCACTCTGAACTGACCTGAAAACATCTGATTCTTTAAACACAGGGAACAAACCACACTGTCAAAGTGAATCTCTCTTTAATTATCCTTAATTATTCCAACACAACTCTTCATTTAACGTGGTACTCGTGGGATGACGGGACCTCATCTGTCCAACTAATGTGGAGAGAAAAACGCAGGAATCCATCACCGGGGGAGGGAAGGATGATTTTGATTAATAACAAAATACTTAAACTAAAGAGCTCCATGAGATGATCATGACGTGACAAAAGGAGAGTATGAAACAAAGTGGATTCAGGACAGTGACTGACTGAGCCCAGAGAGGATGCAGCTCAGAGCACAGCGTTAATGTTTGTGCATTATTAGGTGATAACAGTCAAACAGCTGCTGACTGCAGCTCAGTCAGATCATCATGATGAGCAGTGTGAGGAGTGAAAACACAACAGCAAAGCTTGATTAGAATCTTCATAGTAACCTTTAATGTCTGGGGGGCACAACATCAACATAAATACATACATGTTCATCGCCGGATAGATGCCAGTGATTCTTGATGGTTTTTGGCTCGACATGCTCATCCCTAGTTGTTGATCTGATGTCTGATATTATCGCCCTGAAACCTGCTCTGTGGAAAGAGACTCACAACACGTTGTTTTGCTGTAACATATTAATAAATGCAGAAAAAGCATCAACAAAATGCTGGAAAAATAGAAAAGATTCTGATAGAGTTCAGAGGAAAGATGTCTAACTCGTCATGTCTAACTGTTAAAAGGCAAAAGTGAATTTAAACAATTATTATAATCATTTTCTGTTTTTTTTTTCTGGCTTTATATTTCTTAATATCTTAATATTTTATATTTCTGATCTTTTAATCTAATCTTTTTTATTTGTTGGTGGTCTCAACCTTTTTATCTTTCTTTATTAAACTTTAAGTCACTGCCTTCCTCACATTTCTCTTATCTTGTCTTTTAATTTCTTTCCTATTTGTAAAGCACTTTGTATCCCTGTTTGTAAAGTGCTATATAAATAAAGATTCTTCTTCTTCTTCTTCTTCTTCTTCTCTTCCTTCATCCTCTTCTTCATCCTCTTCTTCTTCTTCATCCTCTTCTTCTTCTTCTTCTTCTTCTTCTCTTCTTCTTCTTCTTCTTCTTCTTCTTCTCTTTCTTCTTCTTCTTCTTGGTTAGTTTTATTATTATTTCTTAGTTCTAATATTATATTATTATTATTATATATATTCTTCTTCTTCTTCTTCATTATTATTATTATTATTATTATTATTATTATTATTATTATTATTATTATTATTATTATTATTATTATTATTATTATTATTTTTTATTATTATTATTTTTTTTATTATTATTATTATTATTGATTTATTTTTTATTATTATTTTTTTTTATTATTATTATCATTATCATTATTATCATTATTATTATTATTATTATTATTATTAATATTATTATTATAGAGAGGATGGAACAGAGGATAGAGCAGGAAACTGGCTGGTCTATTTTAACCACGAGGCCAAACCAGCGCCCTGAATGTGAACACCTCTTGCTCAGTGTCAGCTTGTAGATAAGTCACATTTTAAATGTTAATTTCCTCCTGATATCCAAACCATGACTCCAGAACATTAAATTATGATTATGCAGATTAAATATTTATGCAGATATGAGATCTTTGATATTTTACCTCTGCACTAGATTGGCCTGATTTCTTATCTCGTAAGAAATTGACCCGGTTGTGTCAGATTCAGTCCAGGGTAAGTCAGAGGATGGAGACTAGCTGAGGCATGTTTTCATTCCTTCAGGCTGATAAAGGTCGTCATGATGTAACGACTCTTCAAACCACAGTTTTGACCTTTATCAGTAACAGTTGAGTTTACAGGTGCTCCATGATACTCTCCTTAAAGTCGGTGTTGTCTGGAGGGCGACTCAGCGGCGACTCAGCGGCGTCCTCATGCACGTTTTTACTCTTTTTTTTTTAAGTCTCATCACAGCTGCTTCTCCTGCTCCCACATTAAGATTATCCCAGAAGATATTGGTTTTCAGAAGAGGAGAGAGCGCTCTGAGAATTTAAACATTTCAGCTGCGACAGTGCAATAATGCTGAATATTATTCATGTGGTAATCGTATAGGAACAAAGTTAACTTGGAGAAAGAGGAAGTCCTTTCTCCTGCATACGTTTGCTTCTAAGAGTCAGGATGAGGGTGAAGATATTGAATATTCACTCTGGTATTAACTTCTGAATTAAATCAGTTAGAAACGTAAGGCTCTCTCGCTTTCTTTAGCTCATTTGTTCTTCTCTAAAACCTCCAAACCCACTCGACATATCTCTCTCTTGCATATTTCATTCTTCTCTTTGGTTCTCGCCACAAACTCCCCGCTCTGGTCCCTCCGTTCTCCAGCTCGCTCTGAGAGTGTTGGATGGGTTGGGAAGAGGAGAGACAGATTGATTTCCTGGTCAGCTGTAATTTAATGAAGCATCCGAGCACGTCTTTCTCTTCCTCCGTGCAGCCAGAGAAGATGAGAGACTGTACAGACCAGTATCATGTCACAGTGCCCCCTACTGGTCGGGGGATAACATCGCACAGATTACAGATGTTGGGGTTCATTGATTTTAAACATCAACTCTCTCCTCCAGACAAAACCACTGTGATCACATCTCTTTGCATTTCTCTCCAAGTGTCTCTGAAGGATGAGCAGATGATTCCAAGTTAATTCAGTATTTAAAAATCTGAGTCACATCTTATTCGTCAGTGTTGTAAACGTCTTCACAAATTAGACTCATTGTATGTTGTGATTACTTTTCCTCAGAATTCCCTGAAGTGCATTTTTTCTTCTTCATGCAGCAGATTAGTGAGTGTGTGACTGAAGCAATTAATCTAATTCCCCTCTCTGTTTTTATCATGTGTCTCTGTGCAGGCAACTCCCAGCTAGGAGCGAGCATTGTGGATGCTTTGGACACCCTGTACATCATGGGTCTGCACGACGAGTTCAAGGACGGACAGGAGTGGATCGAGCAGAATCTGGACTTTGGAGTGGTATGTATTTAACTCTGTTACAAACATTATAATGAACATCTTACTCAGGGGTTCTTCAGATTTCAGGATCTGATGGTCCAAACCCTGAGGCTGTACTACTCTACTTTTACTCAGCTTTATTTATAGCACCTGTCATACTGGACTGAAAAGTTAACAAAGTACCAATAATGATTTCATCCTGGTGTCAAACATGGCCGCCTCTTAACTCATCCCTCTGCTCGGCGTCTGTTTGCTCTCATAACCATCACACCTCCTCTTTCCCTCCGTCCATTTTTTATCTATTTTCACTTCCAATCTCCTCTCGCGCTCTTCCTTTAACAACCTCTTCCATCGGAGCCGCAGCTCTCCTCATTTATTTCTGTTTCAGTCATCCTCCCCCATTACTGGCTTCCTTCTCCTCTATTTCACCTGTCAGTCACCTCCATCCGCCCTCCGTTCCTCTGTTTCTTTTATTGTGCTTGCTGCAGACTCCTGTGCTCTTCATCCCACCTTACATTTCTGATTTAAATGTCCTTCTTTAATTCAACTTTACTGCCTCTCTTGTTCTCCAGAGAACAGAATCACTTTCTAGTCTTCGGCTCTTTCATTCGGCGTCACAGGTTTTTAAATGATGTTTACTCTGCTGATGCTTCGTCCAGTTCAGATCTGCTTCATTATTACCTCTCTTACTTATGACTTCTATTTCTCCTTCCTGAAATCATTCTTAAATCTGTCCTTCTTCGTATCTCTCTTCTATCTCTTTACATCCATGATATCCTCTCTTCTATATTACCTCCATCCTCTTCTTCTACATTCTTCGTTGTCCATTAGAGCCAACCTGTCATCCCCTCTTCTTGTCCCCCTTTCCCCTTGAAATCATTATTCCATCCATGCCCTCCCCGTGCCCTCGCTCCTCTCGTCTCCCCCCCCCTCCTCTCTTCTTACTCTCCTCCTGCTCCACTGTCTTCCGCCCGAGCTTGTTAGTCCCCTCGCTGAGGCAATCACAGGACGGCTCGCAGGTAGGCAGGAGGAATGTAAGTCTGACATTCGGAGGGCTAATTAATCTCCGGATCACTGTAGTCAAGCTTTGGGAAAGAGGGATGGAGGGAAGAGTGGATAGACTCGGATTGAATGGAAGGTGAAATGGGAAGAGAAGTCTGGTGAGGATTGATAGATGGAGGAAGAGATGGAGAGAGAAGATTAGCAGGAAGGACAGAGTAAAGGTGTCTCATTGGAGGGGGAGAGAAATGGAGAGAAATAAAAGCAGAGAAAGGACGAGACATATATAGAGGATATAAGAGGGGATTATATTCTTTGTATCTTCTTTATAATCTAATTGTCTTATGCTACGATATCTAAACATTCAACACGTTGTTTTACATTAGGCAGGCATATTTATAATGTGACCTCCGTCCGATGATAGAGGAGGAGGAGCTCCAAAGCTTGATCCGTAAGGCAGCTGGACTGGTAGAAAAAGTCCAGTTGCCTTACGGATCAAGCTTCGGATTACCATGACCTGGATGACTGAGAACCTTCACAGACAGGAGGAGGAGCTGGAGGTGGAGGAGCCTATCAGACGGCTGAGACCGCAAAGGAGGATTAGATTCACGTCACTTCCGTCCAACGATGGAGGGGAGCTCCTGGTTCACGTTGGAGGAGCCGTTAAGCCGGCTGAGAGTGGAGGTCTGCAGCTCGACCCCTCTCGCCTGTGGAGCTTTGCAAAGTATCACAACATGCTGATGATGTCTGCATGACAGGGCGTATTTGTTGAGTTGAAAAAATGTCAGCACTCGCAATAGGTTCAACACTTTTATAGCAGGAATTGACAGATTCAGATTCAGATTCAGATTCAGACAACTTTATTGATCCCAAGAAGGGTATTTATAGCTTACCATACATCATTTAACATCTACAACACATCCATCATATATACATGCTACAAGTCACAAGTCAAGCACCGGGTCTGTACATGGGACTAGAGGGTCTTTGGACGACAGCATAAGTTAATGTAATAAATAAATAACAGTAAAATACGACAATGATTAAAAGACAATATAATCTCTTGTCATACCAATGTTATTGAAAATGACTACAAAGACTGCCGTCTGAGTTTAAAAGCCTGATAGCAGACGGGATAAAAGACACCACTCAAAGAAATGAACTCGTTTCAGCCCTAGGCTTTCATCAGCGTCTCACCAACAAGGTGGGTGTGTCTCCTTTATAAGCGTTTATCGCCAGGTAGGAAACCACAGAAAAAACAACATTACAAAATAACACAAAATTATACAAAGTAACAACTTGAGTTAACAGGAATTAGGGCTGTAAAATTGCTCCAGAATGACGTTCGAATATTCGCTCTAAAATAATCCCAGAGGTTTGAACCATTCAAATATCTATATTTGCGCATTATGTCAATAACAGGTGGACAAACTGATACAAGGAGACATAACTACTTGTATCTGTATTTTTATTTAAGATATAACATGCCTAAAACATTCCTACACATTACAAAACAAGTAAATGACCTAATGGTCTATACCGAAACACCTTTAAGACCGTAGACCTCTCACTCGCTCGCCCCCCTCTCTGTGGGTAATGCGCTGAGTGAGTGCTGAACAGTCTATGGTGCTGAACAAGACTTGTGCGAGCAATTAAAGGTCCCCACTCTTGTCCCTAATATAGGCAGGCTTCATTCAGTGATTGATGCAAACATTATTAATATTAATTGAAGTTAAAAATGAAAAAGTAGTCCACTTCCATTCTTGGCGCTTGTATAAAAAAAGAGGAAAAACTGCATTTTATCCCAGTGTCACTGATTGCCGGGCTCTTTTAGTCCACTGTCAATGTAGGGTCTTAGGCCTGACAGGTTATTTGCCAAAAACACAAGACAGTCCACATGTGAAGAGGCCAGAGCCGATCAGACAGTCCACATGTGAAGAGGCCAGAGCCGATCAGACAGTCCACATGTGAAGAGGCCAGAGCCGATCAGACAGTCCACATGTGAAGAGGCCAGAGCCGATCAGACAGTCCACATGTGAAGAGGCCAGAGCCGATCAGACAGTCCACATGTGAAGAGGCCAGAGCCGATCAGACAGTCCACATGTGAAGAGGCCAGAGCCGATCAGACAGTCCACATGTGAAGAGGCCAGAGCCGATCAGACAGTCCACATGTGAAGAGGCCAGAGCCGATCAGACAGTCCACATGTGAAGAGGCCAGAGCCGATTAGACAGTCCACATGTGAAGAGGCCAGTGCCGATCAGACAGTCTGTGAGCAGCCGTGTATATTCAGCCAACATGTAAACATTAGATCAAAGTGCCGGACAGCCGAGGCCACACCCACTTCCTGAGGGGGCGTGGTCAGAGGGAAAACAGACCGTTCTGCGGAGGGCTGAAGAAGAGGGTTTTTCAGGCAGACCAAAATCTGATTTCAAAGTGTTTTTTTGAGCATAAACTTTAAAGACATGTTTTGGGGACCTCTTAGACCAATATATGTTGATGAAAGAAGTGTGATATGTCACCTTTAAGGGTTCATTTGTTGAACTAGGACTACAGGATACAGAGACAGGACGGTTGAGAAGAAAGAAATGCATGAAGGGAAGGTAAATGGCGAAGCTTTAAATAAGAAGCAGATTGATGTAAATTCTGTTATTGGAAACTTAGTCCACCTTGTAGGTTTGGTCCTCAGTAGAGCAGAGATACAGAGCAGGCAGGAATGAAAAATGCAGCAATTGTATTCATTAAATAAAAGTGCTGAAGTGAAAATTTTCCAAAAGCCTGATTTTGCACAGCGATGTTGAAAACACCTGCAGGAGCAGCGCCTGTAATAAAACCGGCCTCAGCAACAAACAGAGGAGAGTCGTGCCTCGTGAAAAAGGTGGAGATTATAAAACCTGTAACACATCCAATAACAATGACAGGAGTTTGAGACAGTGATAAAAACTGTAGATGTGTTTGGATGAAGTAATGAGTGTGAGACGACGAAGGAGAGAGGAGGAGGAGGAGGGAGGGACTCTTGGGTTACACAAGAGGGAGATGGAGAGATGAGATTAGAGGGAGGAGAAGTGAGGAGAGGATGAGACATGAAGCTCCTGTTAACGAGCCAGAGGAGGAGGGAGGTGTGATGCTCTGTTTTCATTAACAGCTTGGTTTGATGCTCTTATACCTGCATGCATTACCCAAATTATTCCGGCATTAGCTTGAAGCTACTTTAACATTCATGAAAGGTTAAAGTATCCGAGGCTGACTCGGAGCAGTATGGCCGTGGCAGCGCTCTGACTTCAGCTCAGGCCTTTAACAAAACAGGTAATTCCCCGGCTCACAGGGAGCAATACTTCTCAGACCTGCGGTGGCCTGGCAGCGTAATTGGCAGCAAAAGTGTTATTAAGCTTGGCCCCTTGTGAAAATCAAAGATTTGTTGAACCCAAAGGTTTCCAGCCTCCTTCAGCCAGAGCTGTGAGGCGGAGAGAAATGCAGAATCTGGATTTCCATTTGGGAGATTAAAGACGGCACTCAGCGTCAACTTTAGTTTTTCCCCTCAGCGGTGTGTCCAATTTCTACACATCAGGTTTGGCTTCACTGTGGCTCTGTTAGAGCGACTTCACCCAGTGATGGAGATGATTTCATAAAGGTATAGAGGTCGCACTGATGTGTAGGACACAGCTCATCTTTTAGAGACAAAGGAGGGTCTTATGCACCAAATTTAACGCCACTTATTTCGGCTGTGGCTCGTTGTGATAAAACTTGGTGCCAAAGGAGGGCACCTCACATCAGACTTCCACCAGATCCGTGTCCGGTCCAGCTCCATGCTCTGTCGTCCGTCAACACCATAGACTATAAATAATGGACGTAGTATTTGTGACATCACCCATCTGTTCCTGAAGCGCTGTTTTGAGGCCGATTGAGACATAAAGAGGCAGGCTTTGAGCCTCCTCGCCAACAGCTACAGTGTTCCCGCCTGTCAATCAAGTCAGCTGTGCCTCTCATTGGAAGACTCCTAATCTTAATATCTTTGAAATTCCTGTGTTATGAAAAAATTCACCCCCCGTACAGTGTGTGCCAATCGAGAAATGAGCTATCCAGACTACACTTGTCTTTTGAACCAGGCTGTAAACATGTTTATTTCTGCTGTAAAGATCGGCTTCTTTGAATTGGTGTGTATGTGGTTTCCGGTACTTTCTGAGCCAGCCTCAAGCGGATCCTCAGAGAATTGCGGTTTTTAGCACTTCCGCTTGGTCAACATCCACCAGTTACGTTTTCAGAACGCAGCACGGAGTAGGATCGCCGGACAGCTGGAGTCATGTGACCGAGCTTTTTGAGCAGACCACACAGGGCCAGCTTTCACCCCAACAAGCATCAATGAGCCTTGTTTGCTCATGACCTTGTAGCCAGTTCTTCACTTGTCCTTCCTCGTACCACTTTAGGGAGGTACTAAGCCCTGCAGACCGTGAAAAAAACCCACTAGAGCTGCGGTTTTGTAGACCACCTGGTGGTTTTTGGAGTGATGCTTTTGCCCTGTAACCCTGGACTTCCACTAGATCTGTGTCCCGTCCGTCTCCTTGCTCTCTCGTCTGTCCACACCCAACAGTTGCGTTTTCAGAATGCATCGCGAAGCAGGACCTCCAGACAGCTGGAGTCATGTGACCGAGGTTTTCCTGCAGTAATCCCTGAATCAAGGATTCTCCTCCTCCTCCTCTCCTCCACCATGTTGTCTTTCTGGTCCTCTGAAAACCTCTGACCTGTTGACTCCAGGCCTGGCTCCGCTCATCATGACTTTGGTTTGTTGTTGTAGTTAAGTGAAATACGATCTGGTGATAACACAGAGTGTTTTATTCTGAAAATTAACCGGATGTTTTCATTTTGTTTTGGTGAAACCTGACTTCCTGTCCCGCTCCATCTGCTCTGTTGAGATTGATGCGTCGTGCTCCGGCATCTGGCAAAAATAGAAGTCTTGTGTATCTGATCCGTAGGACTCCGACCTTCCGGATCAGAGACGCAGCCTGAACGCAATGGAGTGGATCCAGTAGAAGTTAACACATTTACTAGAATAGAAACCATCAGATCTGGTGCTGTGGTGGAATTTGGCCATCAGTGTCATACTTTGTGGATACTTTTCAGAAACACTGGGTTAATGAGGACAATGTTGATATCAAACCAGTTCACCATAGATAGTTTGGGGTAAATATTTTGGTCACAAAGAGCTTGCAACTGCACCCAGTCGGACCATAGAGGTAGGATTTGTAATAAACTGAAATAAGGCTGCCCCTCAGCGGGATATCAAATATTTACCGTACGCAAGAAAGCAAGCGCTGACATTTCACCCTCAGAAGAGTTGTGTGTTCCTCTAACTTTGTGTCTGAGTGTGTGGGAGCGAGTTGCATGTCTTTCTTAATTTAACTGGATCATTCATAAATGAATCAAAGAGCCTCTTCTCTGCCGTCTGGAGCTCCTCTTTGTGGGTCAAACCGTCCTTAAATAGTCCCTCATGCTTCAACAACTGAATGCACTTTTTTTCTCCCTGTGAGAATGTGTCACACCATTCCTCCACCACCTCTCACTCCAGCCACCCACCTGCCACCACCACCACCACCACATCCACCAGCTCCACTTCTAATGAATGATTAAACAGCTACCATGTCGGGGTTGAGCCAGGCGGTGAGTCATTGTTGGAGTCTCTGGTGTCCTGCTGGGGCCCCCGCTCTGCAGCCTGCCCTCACATGATGGATGTGTCGGTGTGAGGTCTGCAGCCTTCCTTTTTTCGGCAGGCTCGGAGATCCACCGAATTAATGGACTCTGTTAACAGACGCATTAATAACCCTGGTTAAATTGGGGATGTGATCAGAGGAGATACGGCAGAGATGGAGGGATAGATTAATCCCGGCTGTCAGAGATCACTCTGCTCCAGCAGGTTTAATTATAAAGAAGCAAGAGTTCCTTTTTTAGGGAGTTTTATCGCGGCTTGCACGGTGAGAACGCCTGCTGTTAAATATTTCATGTCACACTGTTATTCTGGACGTGAAAAGCAGAGTTTGAGAAACATCTCCTCACATGTTCACATTCTGCTGCTTATTTTCCATGATGTTCCTGAGCTTCATGATCTGACGCGGGGAAATGTGTCGTGTTTGACACGATCAGACGCCCCCTCTCCCCCCGTCTTCCCCCTCTTCCCCCCTTAGCCCTCCGCTGATGGTGAGAGACATTTGACAGCGATTTCCCTGATTCTGTGTGTTCCTCTCTCTTGTCACAAGTCATTGGAGAATTTAATATTTTAGCAGAGTTGCCTGGATGACATATTTTTCAGCCGTTTCTCCTCCAACTTCAAAGACGATCATCACTGTTTTCATGCTCTAGTGAAACGTTTGAGCCAGGCGATGCGTGCTGCTACATACTCTCACTGAAATATATAAAAGTATGGAAGGCCTTTTTCTTATTCAGGAGACTTTTCTGTTGTTGTTCTATTCAACCACAACTTTCTTGATGCACTGTATGAAAGAGAGCTTCTCGTGTATGAAGAATAAATGTGAAGGTTTTTTGTGTATTGACCTCCAGTGGATCTCAAAACACACATAAAGCTTGATAGAAGTTCAGCAGGGAGAAATACAAGAATACAACAAACCAAACCCTCAGAAAGAGAAGATGATAAAACGGTTTATATAACTGCACTGAGAGGCTATTCACTCCTCTTCATTTCCTGATAGTTAGGGTTTTAATATGTCACCGCTAGGGTTGCAAAGGGGTGGAAAATTTCCAGTAGATTTCCGGAAAGTTTCTGGTAAATTTCCATGGGAAGTTAAGCTGGGGAATTTTGGAAATATTCCAAATTGGAATTTATGGGAATTTAATGGAAAAGTATCATATCCACGCATAAATATTTGTTTTGTTCTAAGCAGACATCCATCCAAAATAAAACAATTTAAACAGATTTATTTGTAAGTAGAACTTTATCAAGTGTTAAATATTTTATTGAACAATCAATTATTTCATTGAAGAACAAAAACATGAATGTTGAGTTAAATATTACTCATCCCCCAGACTCAACCCATTCAAAAATTAACAAAAATGCAATCCCAAAAAAGTCTCATTCAAAATGTTAAATTAAAAGAGCCGCTCTCCCTCCAAAAAAGTCCCATTCAAAATGTTAAATTAAAAGTGCCTGTCTCCCTCCATAAAAGTCCCATTCAAAATGTTAAATTAAAAGTGCCTGTCTCCCTCCAACAAAGTCCCATTCAAAATGTTAAATTAAAAGTGCATGTAGGGGGCGTGGTCTCAAAAGCCCTGCAGTAAGCAGTGTGCTATGTGCATGTGATTGAGGAATAGCATTTACATTCAACTGTACTTGAATGAAATCTGGTTGTTTTAGTCAGGATTATGATAAAATATATTTTCCCCAACAATATTTAAGATACCTATTAAGAGCCAACCTTCAATTTAGTAAATTCCTGTTTATTCCCATAAATTCCCGTTTATTCCCATGGAAAGTTTCCAACTTTGAAAATTCCTGGAATTTTGCAACCCTAGTCACCACTAAATTAAGCACAGTCTGACGCAGAAGAAACTGTTTCAGATCCAGAGCTGAGACCTTCTGAGAGAGCTGAGAAGTTCAGGAGCTGAAAGAGGAAATAATAGTTTATTCACAGAGCGCTTTGAAATCACAAGCTAACACCCAAAAAACTGAAGTTCACACACACCCAGTGCAAAATATTTACTAGAGGAAGCATGCAGCAGCAAATTATCAACAACAGTTAATGTGTGAGTCTGACGGTCCAAAGGATGTCGGCTCAAAGACCAGACTTGTTAATGTGTTGGAACAAAAGTTAAGTTTCGATATTAGACCAGAGTTATGATGACTCTCAGAGATAATTAAGGCTCTGTTGAACTATTAAAGTCATCAGTGATGTCTCTTTGCTTTATATCTCTCAGCTGTTTAGCTTTCATAATGTCATAGAGAGAGATAGTTATGTCCTCCCATAACTATAAGCCAAGCAGGATGTCTGCAGAGTCATTTTGTGTCTCTTCCTGCCTTCTACTCAGTTTGGGATAAAAAAAAGATATTGCAAAACTAAAATGCACAAAGAAACAAGTTGTCACATTAAAATGGCAGCAAAGGCTATCGTTTAAACTCTACAGTTAAACACAATGCTCATACAACTCCCTGTACAGCTTGCATAGCAGCCACATCCATTTATAACTGACTTCATACTAGTTTGTTGGCTTGATGCTGACTCGTCATGGAAGTTGATACTTAAGGGCTATAAAGTTAGCACCGCAATCCTTGTAGTCTTAACTTAAACTATCTATTTTAACAAATAACACCACATGCACTCAGACTTAAAGGCACACATAACAACGGTTGACTCATCTGCTACTCTGCTGTTCCAATGCTACAAACTGACTAGCCTACGTTAGCCTGAGAGGGCCTGAAGGCTGGTTTATAGCCTTCTATAGCGTGTAGCTCCCATACCTATGCAGAGGCATAAGCACAGACCACAAGCCCTGTGATTGGTCTGCTTAGCGGCATTGTATTTCCTGTATTTCGAGCAGTTTTGGGATCTCTGCACATCGGCCATGTATTTCATCTCCTCCTCTCTATTCTTCATGTAATCATGTCTGTATGATAAACAGCAACACGTATCAGCTGTAGATTAACAGAACACGCTCTGAATCTCTGTGGAAAAGGAAACAGAGACTGTAGCGGGCTGGAAGGAGCAGCGACGACCACTGCTGCGTAGGGTCAATGCAGAAGTATAAACCAGGCTTAACTTAAACATACAATTCCTAACTGGTTTAGACACAGTCACCAATTGGTGGAAACATTATGGGACTAACAAGGGCAGCACAACAATAACAGCAAGCAGGTATTCATATTTAAGAAGCTGGGTTCTAAAAAGGTTGGGATGCATTCTTCTAAATGATTGATTCATTTCACACCTGATTAAATACTTTGGGTTCACTGACTGATTTTACACGAAATGCACCTTTAGCTCAGACTTTCACCAAATACATTTGAAAGAACATGAATTCTGACTGTCTGATCAGCAGATTTAACTGCTGGTGGAAAGAAGAGCAGAGTCAGAGCTGACTGTATTTTTTGAGGACTCCATGAAGACACACTTTTACAGCAGTGACAGGATCCAGTTTAAATAAACAACAGAGATTACAAACGACAGGAGCTGCACAAAAAGAAATGACTTCTGAGATGGGCTGACAGATTGCTGTTTATTCTGCTGCGTGCTGGATATTATTAGAGAAAGTAGAAAGGTTTGAAAGTAGACGTAATCCACAGGGGAGCAGGAATACAGTATGTCATCTCCAGATATCTTGTGAGAGAAGATCAGAAGAGGAAATGACTCCGCTGTCCTATTTTATAGTGTCAGACAAAAACAATTCATGTCAACCAAAACTTCTATTCCTGTCGTGCTCACAAGCGTCATTGCACAACCTGCGTGATTCCTCGCCGTCCTGTCGGTGTTCACTGCAGGCGTTTTTATATCAGGGCTGTTTTATGGCTCTTTTTCTCGTTTGGGTCTGGCTCTTAAACTACAGCTGTTAACGGCTAACAAGTGAGGCCGCCTGACGGAGAGATGGGAGGCAGATAGATGGCTGCTGCCAAACATAGCTGGCCTTGAGGTTTATGAAAGCTTCCGTACGCTTCATCACTCAGTTCACAACACTTCCACGGTGACAAAGCCATGACCGGCACTTCCTGTTGTGTGTTTGTGTGCTTCTTATAAGGTGCTGGTGCTCCTTCATCAAATATTACCAGCAGTGTTTGAGAAATATCTGCTTCCATCTTCCATCTTCCATCCAATGATGCTGAATACATAATCTACAATGTCTTTGATAAATCTAGCTGTTAAATAAGAATATTTACTCTGTCTTATAAACTGTAAAAGCACCTTACAGCTTTATTGTTGATTTAATCACTTCACTGTTTGATTTAACTCTCCCGTGAGGTCTTGGCTGGATATGAAAGAGACTGAAAATAGCTACAAAAACAAACTAGACCATTAAGAAAAGGCTTATAGTTATTTTATTGCCTCCTCTTGGTCCATGTCCAGTCCCAGAACCCATCGATAACCATCATCTGTCATCGTCTGACGTTGAGAAGCGATAAATGCCTCTGGGAATGGATGTGAACCAGTGATTACGAAATGGAAAGAAAGGACATAAACGCTCTCTTTCCTGGTCCATGGCACCCCAGGATAGCGCCTGTTCATCTGTTCATCAAGAACTGTTGAGGTCTCAGTTCAACAGTGAACACACAGAAGCTTCTTCAGCATTGTGAACCCAAAGAAAACTGTTCTCTTCTGATAAAGTTACAAGTTACAGGTCTTAAGTTTGCCAAAGTTTCAACATCACGATTAAGATTTGGAAAAAGAAAGAATCTAAACTTTATCTAACAGACTCTTTGTTTGTGATCTCCACCTGCACTGGATTTTATTTCTAGGAGGCAATTGGTTAGGGAGCCCTGTGATAGGTTGGCAACCTGTCCAGGGTGTACCCTGCCTTCTGCCCGCAGCCAGCTGGGATAGGCTCCAGCCCCCGTGACCCCAAACAGGATAAGCGGTCAAGATAATGGATGGAATTGGTTAGGGAAGAAGTTGGAAGTGAGGAGTCGGGTTTGGTTGAGAGGTAGAGCTGGGTGTGATCCGCGTAGCAGTGGAAGTGAATATGATGTTTGGGGAAGATGTGACCAAGGGGTAGGAGGTAAATGATGAACAGCAGGGGCCCCACGATAGAGCCCTGGGGCACACCTGTGGTGACCGGGACTGAGTTGATTTAAGTTGAATGAACTGAGTACGGCCTGAAAGGTATGAGTGAAACCAGTTGAGAGGTGTGATCTCTACAAGATAAGGAAATGATCTAGTAGAAGTTGTGGTCCGTGGTTCTTCTGTACAGGCTCACCAGCAGCAGCCTGAAGGTGTAAACCAGCTCTAGCTTTGACCTCGACCTCGCTGTTAGAGTAGAAGTAGTAACTGTTTTAAAAAACCTCACACAGAGAGAGAGAGAAGAGGAAGAGGAGGAGGAGAACAGGAGGACTGTTTCCCCTCCCGAGTGCATTCACTGTAAAATCAAGGTTACTGAGTCTGACCTTAAGTAAGATGTGCGAGTCCTCAAGTCTGAATGTTTTCTCTTGGTCTGTGGAAATATCAGAGCAAGGTCACAAGGTAATTTGTGAGTAGCTCTCAGCATTTCAATAAAGAAGTAGTAGTGGGTTAAGAAAGTTGTGGATCGACGCGCGGTGTAATGTTTTCACCTTACGTCCCTCGCTGAGATTGTCTTGTGTGTTTTTATTTTCATTAGTTTGAAGGAAATGAACGAATGAGTTCTCACGGAGACTGTCGGTTTCTAAGAAAGCTGCAAAACAAGCGATAGAAGAAGAAACAGAAGATTTATTTTAGATTCAGCCTCAATTAAATGGTGCTTTACAAACAGGGAGACAGAGGAGAACCCCAGCACTCGCTCTTTCCTCCTCTGAAGCACCCCGGGCTACAAAATGATATCCAGCAATGACAAGTCTCTGCTTAATTAGAAGAAGAAATATGCACGGCCGTGTTTGCAGTATTTATCCACACATAGCTGACTTATAGTAAATGTCAGGGTTAAGTTTTTACTCATTAATTAATGGGGCTTTTAAGGCTCTCCAGCAGATGCCACATGTTTTATTCAGATCAACTCGTGTCCTCATTTTAAACCGAGCGAAGCAGCAACAATTACTTTTTAAGATTTGAGCAGTATCGTCTGTTTTTATGGAGCCCGCTCACCTCTGCTGTAAAACAAACACCCTGTTTCTGATGGGCAGCGAGCAGGGGCGGTCTTTTTAATGATTCGGTGATGGGTACATCGTGTGGGAGTCCGACTTGTTAAAAAATGTATGTATCTCTCTCCTGCACCTGTGGATTTCTGAATATGTTGGAAGGCTTTGCAAATCAGTTTATACGAACACTGTGGGAGAGGAGACGGAGCTAAACCACAAACTGTGGGAGAGGTACCGAAACAGAAACCAAGAAGGGTGTAAGAAAAACCACAACGCAAAAAGAGAGAGATATGATTTGGAAATCTTCAGGTAGTGGACTTTTAATTGTACCAAAAGCTATAACACAGACCCACGGTGAGGCAGCTTTTTATCATCACAGCCCTCAGGCCTGTGGAACACCCTACCTGAAGATCTGAGGGCTGGACAGAGTACAAACATTTTTAAAAGCAAACTCAAGAATGACCTTTTATAGTCTCGCTTTTAACTGAGTTTTATTCTTTTAACAGTTTTATTTCACCTTACTTACTTTATTTATTTATTTATTTTCTAGTTCAAATTGTAGTCACTTTTTATTCATTGTATTTATTCATTTATTTATTTTCTACTCCAAATTGAGTCACTTAAGATTTATTTATTTATTTATTTATTTATTATGTAATTCAAACTTTGGTCACTTTTATTTATTTATTAATTTTTAGTATAGCATCTTATTTTCTTTTAATGGTTTAATATTTTAGTGTTTTATTATCTAAGAAATGTATTTTATTTTGGTGAGTTTAATCTCTTGTGTTGAGTTTTAACATCTTATTTTACCTCTAGTGTTTCCTCATCAAGATAGCATGAGAGCGTTTCCTCAGTTCGTTCAGAAACTTCTTTTTTATTTTTCATTAATTCATTTTATTTTATTTTCATTATTGTTATTGTTATTATTGTTGCATTGTGGGGTGGGTTTGGAGTCGGGGTTGGGATTAGGATAGGGGGTCTTTTTATTTTCATTTTTATATATCCCTCTTTTTTAAAATGTATTCTATTTGAAGTTGTTTTATGTACAGCCCATTGTGTTACAGTGTCATGTATGAAAAGCGCTTTATAAATAAAGTCTGACTGAAATGAAAAAACAACCCTCAAATGATCGAGACAAATAAATGTTATCTTTAATTATGAGAGAAACTTACAGAATCTGATGTGTGTTTCTGTGTTCTTGTGTTTTCCCAGAATGCCGAGGTGTCCGTCTTTGAGGTCAACATTCGTTTCATCGGAGGACTCCTGGCCGCCTACTACCTCTCTGGACAAGAAGTAAGTACTCCTACATCTTCCTGGTTTCATGCCTCTTCCTTCACATATTTTAACGTCATTCATCGTCTCGTCTGTTGGGCGGCTTCTTGCTGCTGAATCCAGCTGTGGATCTCTCTCTGTCAAGCTTTCATGCCCAGCCATGCATTTATTCTGCTGGAGAGCAAATGCATAAAATGTTTGTGCAGAAGTAAAACCTCTGTGTCTGTTCTTCTCTCTGTTATCACGTCATGTGATTTTTGCAAGAACAGGCCAACATATGCCTTATGATACATTTGACTAGAGGTGAGCCCGACTAAGGATTTGCTTAGTCGAATCTGATTCATCAGATTTTGCCCATAGTCGACTAATAGTGGAATGTTTGTTGTTTTTCCTTATTGACCCAAAGTCTGCATGATGGTGACCGCATGACAATATTACACATAACCCTTTACAATTAAGAGACTCATAGCTTAAAGTACAAAGGGACAACAGAATATTATAAGTATAAAACTTAGATTTTTTAAATCTATATTACAAAAACAACGAGGTGATGAAGGAGAGAAAACTCAAATAAGGCCACCATCAGTTAAACATGGAACAACGCTCCACTATAGAGAAAGGAATCAGGAGATATTTAAACAGTGTTCACACAGCAGAGAGCAGCACTGCAGAGGGTAGTTTGTCCAACTTAAGGCTAAAAATGTTTCTAATGTTCAAAATCAAACCTGAACCAGCTAAAGGGTTTTTAAATCTCTTAACAGAACCTTTTAAAACAGTCTTTCATCTCGTCTTTGTCCGCTTGAGTCTTTTCAAACTGTACGTGAGGAAAACCATCGTGTGTACGGGCAGAAGTGCGCTCCTTGCTTTGTTGACTGTAAATCCTGTCTTTGAGAATATCCTCTCTGATGGTGTGGAGGTGGATGGGATGCTGTGGATTGTTTTTGAGGCTTCAGACAGCTTTGGGTGTCCCTCCTGGTTCTTTTGGCCCCGTACAGTTTTGGTGTGGTCCGGTAATCCTTGATCTCACAGCCCTCTTCATGAAGCTGCTCCTCATCTTCATCACTAGTTTTTAGGATCAACTGAAGTTTTATTTCCTGACATTTTGAGCTGCTATGAACGTAGAAAGATTTAAAGGCCAGCTGAGGTACGTCTGCTCCACAGGTCCCGCTAAATGGGAGAGTCCACCTTTAATTACCAGGGGAGATTTAATGACCACTTTAAGGAGATTTAACACTTCAAGAGCTGTTCTCAGAATCACATTAAACAAGTCTATATTTATATAAAAATAGGATATATGAGACACTATTTTTAAGGGAAACAGGAAAATAATGTAAAATTAGACATTGAGCACCCCCATGGTTTGAATGGAATGATCCACGTTTCATATGCAAATATTCGACTATGAGATTGGCAGTCGACTAAGACTCGTTAGAACGAATCGTCCAATATTCCACTATTTGGGGTCACCCCTACATTTGACTTAAAAACACATCAGCTGTAATCTTTTTCTCTAATCTGAGTGTCACATTAATCAAAGTGCTCGATAACTTTAAATACTGAAACAACAGAGGGTTGTATTTAATCTCTTGTGACCCCTGGCATCCTAATGGGAGAGTGAAACCACAAGAGTTCACCAAACAGAGAGGGAACATAGAGAATATAAGACAGCCACAGCATCAAACACAGGATCCTTCCTGAGCTCACAAGCTAATGAAGAATATCTTTTAAAGTCTAATGCAGAAAGCCAATAAGTGCAGAGTAAATGACAGGTACGTCCTCCCACCAATAACGGCCCTAACATTAAAAAAGCCCATTACGCTTTTCACGAGCACGGCGAGTGATTTAAAGGTCTCCGGTCTGCCGTTTGATACTGATGAGCAGAGATCCTGTTTCATCACTCTGAATAACATCAGCAGCTAAAGTGAAAGTTAATGTCACGCTCGTTCTTCAACCTTCCTCCCTTCTTCCTCCCACAAAATCAAACTCAGTCATTCATCAGATCCCACGCCGGCGATAAGAGCAGCGGTGGGTGGAGGGGAAAGAGGGAGACGGAGCATGGAGGAGACAGTGACGGAGGGAGACGGAGGAGGGGAGAGGGTGGAGGAACGGCTGCGGCGGGACAGTGAGAATGAGTGGAGGTTGTGTGAAGGTGGTGGTCGCAGATAAAGAGATGGGAGAGGAGAGTGACGATGATGGATGGGCGAGGGGGTCGAAAAAGGGAGGAAGAGTCATTCTTTACTTTCGGTGGACTTGTCCTTGAGCAAGGCACTTAACCCCTCAACTGCTGCTGTCAACACGGCAGCAGAATAAAGGATCGGCTCAGGACGGCTCTCTGGGGAAAATGTAGAGGTGTATTTCTAGACCAGGAAACAGACAAGGTGAGATCACAGGAGAGGGAGGTATGGATTATAGAAGGGAGAGAGTACCAGGTAAACAAGACAAGTAGAAGATGCACGGGTTAAAGGAATATCATCGATTATCTCTTTCCAATATCACCCCTCAGTGTGTGGGATATGTCACCCAGCAGGTGAACACTTTGTCCTCAAAGCAGGAAAATGTGCGAGCGTGAGGATGTGAGCGACTTTGACAAAGACCAAATTATGATGTCCAAACGACCAGGGTCAGAGCATGTCCAAAACCAGCTCTAGTGAGGTGTACCCGGTCTGCAGGGGTCAGTACCTACCTAAAGTGGTCCGAGTGACAGGATCATGGGCGGCCAAGGCTCAGTGATGCGTGTGGAGAGCAGAGGCAGGTCTGATCCAACAGAGGAGCTACTGGAGCTCAGACTGCTGAAAGAGGGAAAGCTGGTTCTTATAGAGGTAAAGAAGACATAGAGAGCGTCACGGCTTTTTGTGTATCAGGTAGGGATGGGCCTCTCAAACCAAAATACTGATCGATAATCACGGCATCTATTCGGCCATTATTCGGAAATAAGAAGCTAGTGGTGTGGGTTATTGTAGTTATTTGATGTATATCAATGGAGAAATAAATCAGTCAATCACAATCTTATTGATCTGGGTCTTTAAGTCTGTCTTTGCTGGGTCCAGCTCTCTGACTGCAGGTTTGAAATGTTAAGTTGAGACGACAGCGACTCACACACTCTTGTTGAGCTGCAGGTGTAGACAGGAAACGCTCGATGGGACACCCGCCCTGTTAACAGTCTGTTTGTGTAGCAGTCACGCTAACCAGCACCAGGACAAGGTGCTGCTAGTAGCGGTCTCAATCTTTATGTCAGTGTTTCTGTGACACAGCAGTGTGTATGTTTACATGTTACAGCCATGCTCAGTCTCTGTTGTTTCTGAATCTCACACCACTACACACATATTTTCAGCGACTGCCGCTAATGTTTTCCTTTTCTTTTGCTCTTTAACGCAGTTAGCAAACAGCTTTGAGATGCTCTAAAGCCACCGTCTGGCTGGAATACGGTATTGCAATCAATTGTACACTAAAAATGAGATCATATTCACATTAACTCTTTGATTTTTAATAAGTGAACAAATGTACGAGCATACGAAAATCATGTCCTATCCCTAGTGTCAGGCTGTGTAGCTGCAGACTGATCACGGGGCCCTTGCTGACCCCTGTCCATTGTCAAAGTGCATACAATGGACTTGTGAGCATCAGAACTGTACTACAAAGCGATGCAAGAAGGAGGCTCAGAGGATCACGACAAAGAATGTTGGTCTCTAATTTACTGGAGCTTTTTTTGGATGAGCTGGACAACCAAGTCTGATCCATGGAGGCTCCACCTCACGACTTCCAGGACGTCTTGATGCCAGATGCCACAGCAGACCTTCAGAGGTCTACAGGAGTCCAGGTCTCGGAAATTGTTGGCAACAGTGAAGTTTAAAGTTGTGTTGAACGGGCATATGGTGTTAAACAATGAGAGGTATTCCTTTCAGAGGAAAGAACATTTTAAATCATCAGGAAACAAATCTACATCTGTCGCGTTATCCTGTCTCTAAACCACCAACACAGACATTGAACACAGGATGAAAAGAGAGGGATGATGTAAACACACAGACGGAGGGAAGAACGGACAGAGTCACAGATAAACAGAAAAAGAAAGAGTTAAGAGTTTAAAGTTTAGTATTCAGGAGGAGGAGGTGTTAGTCAGCAGTGATGGATCGTGTTTACTTCTCTGTCCATCCCTAGCTTTATTCGTTTACTCCTCTTTCTCTCCCTCTTTCCTCTCACCTTCTCTCACAATCTGTCTTCTGTTTTCTCCTCCTGGCCACCTTTATTCACAGAGATGTTTTTTTTATTTCTTTTCTACTTATTCCTTCGCTCATTTGTTTGCTTCTGGCTTTCTTTCTCACCTATATGTCCTCTTTCCTTGTTTGATACTTCTTCTTTCCTTTCTTTGTCATCCTCATTTTTGTTCACTTTCTCCCCTCGTTCCTCTCTTGGTTGTTCTTCTCAAAACACATTTTCTTTCCTAATTTCTGCACTAAGTTTTTATCCTTCACCCTCTTCTGTCATGTTTTCCTTGTCTCCTACTTCTTGTCCCCTTCCCCCTCTCTTAATTTGACCCTTTTAATTCTTTACCCCCCTCCCTTTACACCCCTTCTTTCCACTCTTTCCTTGAAAGTTCCCTCCTTGTTTGTCCTCTTCCCATTTTTCATCCCTCTCTTGTTTCAGTAGCTAGTTAGCGTCCAATCAGAAAGACCTTGAGGATAACATTTCCCTCTCTCTGTGATTAATGAACCCTCACAGTCATCGGCTCTGTGGAAAAAGAAACTGACGGAGAGAAAGAAAAACAGCTGCAACATAAAAACCGTAAATAATCAAACAGAAAGTTTGTCTGTTTAGTTTTCCCTCCTGCAGCTATTTCTGTATGTGCTGCTCTTTGTTTCCTCTGAGTTTGTTCTGCAGATACCTGCACCTCATTAGCACACTGCTGTGTTTGCCTTCCTCCTCTGAGTATTCAAACTTAGAAGGCAGAGACGGTTTGGTTGGTGATATCCTGCCTGACAGACTGTTCTCTGGATTCTCCTTTAAACAGATTTGATCGTAAAACTCAGAGAATGGAAGAAGAGCGTCCTCCGTAAATATCTAAAATTAATCCTGTGAGTCACACGAGTGTCAGAGAAACACTGGAACACAGGTGTGCAGCAGATGTGTGTCTAACATGAGGCTGGTCCTGCTCGAGGTTTCTGCCTGTTAAAGGAAGTTTGTCCTTGCAGACATGCATTTATCAGGCCCCTCTCCTTTGGAATCATCTACCGGTCAGGGTCAGGGTCCGGGAGGCAGACACCCTCTCTACTTTTAAGAGTAGGCTTCAAACTTTCCTTTTTGATAAAGCTTATAGTTAGAGCTGGATCAGGCTGGGACCAGGTCTTAGTTATGCTGCTATAGGCTTAGACTGCCGGGGAGATCTCACACACTTGGAACCTGTCTCTGCATGTCACTTTAACTCTCCCGGTCTCATTAAAGTTACTAACCATAGACCTTTCTAGAGTCCCTGAGCTCCCTTGTCTCGTAGGTTCCTCTGCAACTACTACAACACGTCTCACCACTAGCATCTCTCTCTCTCTTCACCTCCCTCTATCCCTCTCTCCAACACGGTCTCAGCAGATGTGTGTCTAACATGAGTCTGGTCCTGCTGGAGGTTTCTGCCTGTTAAAGGAAGTTTGTCCTTGCAGACATGCATTTATCAGGCCCCTCTCCTTTGGAATCATCTACCAGTCAGGGTCCGGGAGGCAGACACCCTCTCTACTTTTAACAGTAGGCTTCAAACTTTCCTTTTTGATAAAGCTTATAGTTAGAGCTGGATCAGGCTGGAACCAGGTCTTAGTTATGCTGCTATAGGCTTAGACTGCCGGGGAGAACTCACACACCTGTCTCTGCATGTCACTTTAACTCTCCCGGTCTCATTAAAGTTACTAACCATAGACTTTTCTAGAGTCCCTGAACTCCCTTGTCTCGTAGGTTCCTCTGCAACTACTACAACACGTCTCACCACTATCATCTCCCTCTCTCTCTTCATCTCCCTCTATCCCTCTCTCCAACTCAGTCTCAGCAGATGTGTGTCTAACATGAGTCTGGTCCTGCTGGAGGTTTCTGCCTGTTAAAGGAAGTTTGTCCTTGCCACTGTAACTTGCTAAATGCTGCAAAGTGCTCTGCTCATGGTGGATTAAGATGAGATCAGACTGAGTCCTGTCTGTAAGATGGGACTGGATCTGATCCTGTCTTGATGTTGGGTCTTTGTTAATAATAGAATTAGCATTTTTTGAACGAGCCGAGTAATAAAAGAAAACAACATCATCCTAATAAAGACGAAACATTCTTGATAACAACTCCAAATCAGTTTTTTTTTGGTTGTTTGAAAGTTTAGAAGCAGATCATCAGATATGTTGCTTTAGCAGCTGTCAGCCTGCGCTTCAATGTTTTTAAATATCCTGAATACTGAAATATGAAATAAAAGCTTCTGCCTCTCTGCATTGAGCTTCCCTGGGTGATCAGCAGACCTTTCTTTTTCAGTCTAAACACAAAAGCTTGCATGGAGTAGAAGACTTGTGCTGCAAACATATTCACTCATGGAGTAATGTTCTGTTCAGCGTCCTCTTTTAAAGAAGCAAACGTGAGCTGTTATTGCTGCACAACTCCCAACACTCTCCAGCATTCAATATTTCTGTGAGAAGTTTGTGAATAAAAGACTGTGCCTCCCATAAATGAGTGTTTTCATAAATTTGGATGTAAAAGGAGTTCAGCAGGAACTTAAAAGAGCAGCATTTTTAAAGCTCTGTGTGTTATATGCCAAGAGTGACTGTGAGTCTGCACCTTGCACCATCACTTACACTTCCTTCAGTCCGGAGCCTCCAGCTTCACTGTTTTCATTAGAAAAGCTATTTACTGGAGAATTAAATTTAATAGCAATACAATTATCGTACAAAGTGCTTTAAACTCGCTCATTAAGATAGCCTCCTAAATGAAAAGGCCCCTGGTCAAGGACTACACACTTTATTCTCAATGTGCCCCGAGTTCCCACACCCCTCTGTTTAAAGAGTCCTTCTTCTGGCTCACATACATTATGCATGTGAGGAGGAATAACAACTCCCTCGGTGTCGCTGCAAACCAAAAACAGGAGAGGGAGTGCGACGACGGGGACGATGGGGAGCGAGGAACAGCAGATTGCACAGAGAGGAGAGAAGGTCAGGGGAGCCAGCCGAGCCCTATAATGTAAGATAATGAGATGAGAGCCTCTGAAAGAAAAGCTGCAGACTCTGCAGGCATAAACGCAGCAGCACAACCACCCTGTGGAGGGAGGGAGGGAGGGAGGGAGGGAGATAAAGAGGCAGAGAATGACAGAAATGGAACAGTAAATTCAGGGAATGGTGGTTAGGAAGACAGAGGGACGGAGATAATGACGGTGATAGAAGTAAAGGCTGATAGGGAGGAAGGAAATTATACATAGAGAGAGGGTAGAACGAAGAGGAGGATTCAAGGGGTCAAGGAAGAAAAGAGTGACTTTAGGAAGTGATGACAGAAGACAAATAGAGAAGCGTGATAAACGGGAAGAAAGTGAGACGGTTGTTTACAAGCTGTTTGTCTGCCAACGACAGGCATGACATGAAACCTCTCTCTGAAGACCTGCGTCTCTTTTTTCTTCTTTCCTCACATTCCTGTCACTTTTCTTCCTCTCACTTCTCTCTATTCGTCTCCTCCATTAACCCGCTTCTACCTCTCTCTGTCTTCCTGTCTGTCTGCGCCGCGATAAAGCTTAGTATCCTGTCTGTCGTCCGGGGGATCAGGGACTTGCAGGCTGCACCGTTTGATCCCACCACGGGGCATTTGATTCCCCCTTATTTTTTTTGTCAAACACTGAACCTGTCAAACTAATTCACTCAAACATCTCTGACTGACTGTCTGCCATTACGCTGCTGCCCAGCAGGGAGACGGGAGAGAGACACACGTGGAAGGGAAGAGCAGGATTGGCTAGCGCTGCGATCACTGTGACTGAGCTGGCTTAGCTACGCTGAAATTTGAGCTGGTGCTTCAGAGAAGGTGAACTTGCCAGGGTTTTCTCTAGGGAGAGCGAAACCCCTGCCAAAAAGATGCAGAATGAAAATAAAATTCATCCTTTGTGAAACCAAACAGTAACCTGAGGCTTCCCATTCAACGGAGCTGGCAGGTTCGTCAATGAAGGTGAAATGTAAACAAATCAAACCTCTCCATTCATCAGCTCTGACTCCAGACGGCAAGAGCAGATGATGCGGCCTAACAGCTGGATGTTCCTGCAGAACTCTGGAGACTTAGGAGGCATAGAGCTACGAGGAGGAGAGCTGGTATAAGGAGCTGGAGGTTTATGGAGAGGAAATAGAAGCCGTGTCTCTCCTCTCTCATCATGGGCAACGTGAGATCTCTGGCTAATAAGATGGACGAGCTAACAGGACTAGCCTGGAGTCAGAGTTTCAGGAATGTAGCATGGTGTGCTTCATGGACACGTGGCTGCATCAGGATATTCCTGGCCACAACGTCTCCATTCACGGCTTCCAGACTGTCCAGGCAGACCAGGACAGCACTGAGAGAGCTGTGGGCCTCCAACCATGTTATCTGGACAGGGAGATCTCACATGTCATACTGGTAGCTGTTTACATCCCGCCTCTGCCAACCCGACTACGGTGTCCAACGTTCTCAACGTTGCCATAGCCAGACTCCAGACAGACCACCAGAGTGCCCTCTTCCTGATCTCCAGACAGACCACCAGAGTGCCCTCTTCCTGATCTCCAGACAAACCACCAGAGTGCCCTCTTCCTGATCTCCAGGGACTTCAACCATGTATTTATGTTATACATAGCTTATTATTGTAATGACTGAATTTCCCTCCCCTGGGATAAATGAAGTATTTCTGATCTGGTTCTGATGAACGCCAGCTCAGCCAGACTCCTCTTCCTCAACTTTGGTTCTGCTTTCAACACATTCCAATGCCACCACATGATCAGAAACTCCAACATCTCAACCCCTCCTTACTCCTCATCCTCTGGGTACACAAGCTTCCTCAGTGACCCACCACACGTACCTTCAACCACCATGTCCAACACAAGGTCATGTCCTGAGCAGTGTGGCACCGTTTTTTGTGCCCTGTTCAATAACGTCTCCTGTCCTCTTTTCACAGCTGACACTCTCCCCATTTTTGGCCTTCATCTCGTTAATGAACACATTTTCGTTAACGGCAAGCCATTCACGTTCCTCTCTCCATCAATCGAAGTCGGCAGGCTCGACACAGCTGCCAACCAAGCTGGGGCGGGCAGCTGAGGTGAACGTAAAGCAGCAGCTTCCACCTGTGTGAGCTCTGGTGATGCTGGCTGCTCGCTGTCTTTATCCCCAACATCTATTCTTTTTGCTTCAAGAAATTAGCAACAGCTTTGTTGCTGTTTCATAGCTGCTGGTAAACATAAAGAATCAGCATGTTGTTGTTTATAGTGAAAGTAAAGTCAACCTCACACTAGGAGGGTCAACTTGCACCATCTGCTGGTGGGAGTAAGAGGTGCTTTTAATGTAGGCTGACCACAAGTGGGGAGAAGATGTAACCCCATTTCGGAGATACCGGTTGCACCGTGGACCTGAGCCTCTTCCTGCACACCCTTTACACCAATGACTGCACCAGACCCTCAACGATCACTCCACCATCATACTCACTCTCCTTAATGACAGTAGCTCGGTTTGAAGTTATCTGGACTCCACTTCACACAACAGTGATGGACATTTACCTTCAACCGAATGTACCAAAAACAAAAGACCTGGTTATTAACTCCTCAAGCACTCACAGCCTGGCCAGGTCTAGACCGTACTCTATGTTCTATTATTAAGAAAGACCCAACATCAAGACAGGATGAGTTCCAGTCCCATCTTACAGACAGGACTCAGTCTGATCTCATCTTAATCCACCATGAGCAGAGCACTTTGCAGCATTTAGCAAGTTACAGTGGCAAGGACAAACTTCCTTTAACAGGCAGAAACCTCCAGCAGGACCAGACTCATGTTAGACACACATCTGCTGAGACTGTGTTGGAGAGAGAGAGAGATGATAGTGGGGAGACGGATAGTAGTAGTTGTAGCAGCTGGAGTCTGGAACGTCCACAGCAGCAGAGATCCAGAGGAACCTACGAGACAAGGGAGCTCAGGGACTCCAGAAAGGTCTATGGTTAGTAACTTTAATGGGACAGGAAGAGTAGAAGAAGTAAGTGACATGCAGAGACCGGATCCCAGTGTGTCAGTTCCCCAGGCAGTCTAAGCCTATAGCAGCATAACTAAGAGCTGGTCCAAAACTGAAAAGAGTGGGCTACAAGTCAGACCTGGCAGATTGAGTTCCTTTAACAGTGTTAGTGAAGTTTGGAGGGAGAGTCTGGCTCACTGTTCTTATCATCCCAGAGAAGTTGGATGAGGTTGAGGTCACGGCTCGGTCAAGCTTCTCCGCATCAAACAGGACTAAGCTCTTCTTTCTTCTGCATCCGGACTGTTAAATGCTCCACTTTCACTGATGCTGTCCTTTAATGAAGAGGAACCATCACAAACATCCCTTTATCAAATGATACGCTTACATAAAGGGTCTTTGCTGTGACGGGCGTAAAAGAAAAAGCAGTAAGCGATTGTTAAAAAGGTTAATGAACAGTTGAAGTATAATTTGAGCAGCGTGTGTGTTGATGAATCAGCTGCTTTAAACAGACAGACCTCGGCGTTCTGGCTTTGTTGCCAGTAACAAGCGACCCGTTTTGAGCCCACCCCAGTTGTTTCCAGCAACAGTCGTCTGGCTTCCCCTGGGAATCCTTTTCCCCTTTGCAGATTTTGCTGTGATGACACGCTCAGTAACTAGCTGCTGCTGTGCCAGCAGGCAGGCCCACACACACTGAGAGAAATGAGCAAAAACCAGGAGGGTGTAACAAACAGGAGAGACATTTTAATTTCATCACAGCTTCAGGAGTTCCTCTCTGCAAACAAACGACTCACCATGCCTCTAAAAAACCAGGAGAACCACAAAACTGTAAAAATCTGATTGAAGCAAGGAAACAAACCCACAGAGTGTCAGGAGGAGTGGAGGATAAAGAGTGTAAAAGACAGTCCAAATGAGATTAGGAGGAACGGATGCAGGGGAGGAAGAGGACAGAGGAAGAGTGAGAGATTTTGGAAACAGAGATGACAAGCAGAAAGAAGTGGGCAAATGGACCGTGCAGAGAGTACAGGAGGAGAGGTTGATGAGGGGAAGAGGAAAATGATTTAAAGTGGGAAATGAAGGGAAGGATATCTCCTCCGTGTGAATTAATGGTGAGCACATGCAGAAGAAGAGAGGAAGTAGTTTTTATCTGACAGTGACTGTTCCAGACACTCTACATTGAACTGGATGTCCCACTTTTTAATTCTACTCAGTGATTTTGCATGAGAGCTAAATGAGCTTTGTTCTATTTTCAGCGGTCCTCAAAGGGAGAGGTGGTAACACTAAAGAGAGAATATTAACGCTATAAACAAGAGGAGGTAGAGAGAGATGCTTGTTTTTTTAGGCAGCATCCCTGAAGACAAAACAAGCCCTCAGGTTTTTAGGTTAGGGTTCATGTTTGATTACTAAATGCAGAAATGGAAATTTACCAGAGAAACTTCTTTAAACTGTGAAACCTCAAATCTTTAACAAACAGAACAAGGAATATTTCAACTTTTCTTTGCCTCATCATAGTTTATCATCACTCTAGACTCAGTCATGTCTACAATAAAAACTACAAACATTTTATGTGTGCTATATATCCAACAAGGTTCAATAAGATGAACATTTTAATGACTCCTCCTTTTCTCTGCTCTTGTTGCACAACAACAGATGAACAAGTAAAGGCTGGTTTATACTTCTGAGTCGATCCTTGTTGTGGAAGTTTTTCCATTACTAGTGAATAATGAAACAGAGACTTCTCCCAGCCGACAAGGTGGTATTTTCTTTCTTTGCAAAGAAAAGGTCAGTCAACACCCGAGCAGTCAGAATGAAGAAAGACCCTGAGCATGGGGAAGGTCTAAACTTTTACACCTGAGGAAACGCCCCCTAAGGTATGCTTCACGCCCTTTGTCGGGCAGGAGGTTTAGGAGGTCTAGACATCACAATTAAAAGGAACCGAAATTAACCATTACATCCCACGCAGCAGTGGTTGACATGGACGTGAGCACCACATACTTGTGCGTCGATGTGTCCGTGTCGTGCAGCAATACTCCCTCAAAACACTTGAGGGCAGTGTCAATCAATCAATCAATCTTTATTTGTATAGCGCCAAATCACAACAAACGTTATCTCAAGACGCTTTTACAAACATAGGAGGTCTAGACCACTCTATGTCAAATTATGAACAGAGACCCAACTTCAAGACAGGGTAAGACTCAGTCTGACCCCACCTTAATCCATCATGAGCATTGCACATCGCAGTATTTAGCAAGTTACAGTGGTGAGGAAAAACTTCCTTTTAACAGGCAGAAACCTCCAGCAGGACCAGACTCATGTTAGACAGCCATCATGCCTCAACCGAGTTGGGTCTGGAAAGACAGATAGAGGGGAGTAAGAGAGAGAGGTGATAGTGATGAGACGAGTCGTAGAAGCTGTTGCCGCTGGAGTCCAGCACGTCCGTATCAGCTGGAGTCCAGATCGTCCGCAGCAGGAGGACGTCTACAACAGCTCAGAGGAATCTACGAGACAAGGGAGCTCAGGGACTCCAGAAAGGTCTATGGTTAGTAACTTTAATGGGACAGGCAGAGTTAAAGTAAGTGATGAAGGGGTTGGGGGGAAGAGGGTGAGCTAGGATCCCAGTGTGTCAGTGTGCCAGTTCCCCCGGCAGTCTAGGCCTATAGCAGCATGACAAAAGCTGGTCCAAGCCTGATCCAGCTCTAACTATAAGCTCTATCAAAAAGGAAAGTTTTAAGTCTACTCTTAAAAGTGGAGAGGGTGTCTGCCTCCCGGACCCTGACTGGTAGATGATTCCAAAGGAGAGGGGCCTGATAACTGAAGGTTCTACCTCCCACACTACTTTTAGAGACTTAAGGTACAACTAGCAAGCCTGCATGTTGGGAGCGTAGAGTTCTAGAGGGGTAATAGGGCAGTATGAGCTCTTTAAGATACGAGGGTGCCTGATTTTTAAGGGCTTTGTAGGTTAAAAGAAGGATTTTAAATTATATTCTACATTTTATTGGGAGCCAGTGTAGAGAAGCTAACACTGGAGAGATGTGTGGTCTCTCTGATAGCCGGCCGCCTGCTTCCGGCCTCGCTGCGATCTCTGTTTCCTTTTCCACAGAGATTCAGAGCGTGTTATGTTAATCTACAGCTGATACATGTTGCTGTTTATCATACAGACATGATTACATGAAGGATAGAGAGGAGGAGATGAAATACACAGACTATGTGAAAGACGATGCCGCCGAGTGAACCAATCACAGGGCTTGCGGCCCCCATCAATCTGATGGGTAGTTACATTTTGGAGGAGGTGTGCGTCAGCTTGGAGCGTAGGCCTCTGCAAAGGTACGGTAGCTGCGCAGACCTATGCGTAAAGGCTACGCAGTCGTTTTGATGCAGAGGTATAAATCAGGCTTAAGAACCAGGGTCAGCTGCAGCAAAGATTCTGGCTTTTCTCATTTTCTAAACAATCAACACATTATCCAGTTGTTTTCTCAGTAGAAAGAGATGAGCTAATACTGATGGTCCCTTACTATAGCAGCCTCTACCATCAGTGAGTAGATGTGGTGTGAACGGGTGAATGTGACGAGTAGTGTGAATGAGCTTTGAGTGCTCAGAAAGAAAAGAGATATAGAAGAACAATTCCATTCACCATTTAGATGAATGCTCCCTTTAGAGTCTTTCTCTTTGCGTCACCTCAAATCTTTTTGGGGTTATGATTTGCCAAGTTGGATTTTCATATTACTACTTTCTAATTTATAGGCATGAGGAAACAGATATGCTTCCACACTTAAAAAGCTGCTGGAGCGTCCACAACTTCAAACTCTGCTCTCCGTCCTCCTCTCTGACGTTATTCCGGTGTCCGCCATGTTTCCTGTACGCAGCGAGCAGAGCACTGAGGATGATGAACACGCATGGGGCGATGTTCTCTGTAGTTTCTACTTCTTTCACTCTGCTCCTCTACAGCTACACTTTTGACCCAGAAGACGTATCGTCTCACACCGTCACAGGTCCACAATGGTATTGAGACACTTAGGTTTTGTTCCTAGTTTAATCAAATCAACAGCCGTGTAATTAGAAGTTTGCAGAAGGCCGACTAAATCTTGTACATTTCAATTCCAACAAAAGGGAATCTGTTTAAACTGATGTTATATCTCAAGGCTCCCTTATAGCACTGTGTCCATTAATGCATGATGCAGATATCTTTCATCGCAGACAGCGCTGTGACGAAACAAAAGAAGGAGTCACGGCGCTCGTTTGATAACGGTCTGAGAGATGTCTCCATTGCGGCTCATCTTTGTGCCTCCTTCCTCACCGAGCCCATCAACAGTACGAGCAAATGAATCAGGTGACGGGAAAGTGGCATGAACAAGTATGGAAATGACACCCAGTTAGCACCGAGACACAGCGGGTGACTTAATCCTGTCTCTCCTCCTGGCCCTCGGGGTCCTTCTTACCAAGCAGGCGTATTCAGCTCATTTCACAGTCTGCCCCTTAATCCCTTTAGGAAGGCTCCATTACATGTCAACAGAGGCCCACTGCTCACACCAGAGACTGTGGGTGTCTACTGTGTACATTTACTGTGTGTGTGTGTGTGTGTTTGTGTGTGTTAGCAGTCTCACCCCGCAGTGTGGAAACGCTGATCTTATTAAGTCATTTAGTCAGGCGCTTAGATTAGTCCTAGTTGTTCTCTCGCGGTGCATTTGTTATGGAGACGTTTCAGCCGGTAGAGACCCAGTTAGTGATTAGAATGATTAATGATGCCAGCGCTGCGTTTTCTTTTTTGTAGAGTCACAGTTTCCCAAAGTTTATGGACAGTGTTCAAACCAAGAGAAATCTGTAACCTCACTGAAGGTGATGCTGCATCGTTTTAGATTCTCTGTCCTCTGCAGAAATCTGGGAAGCAGATCTGAATGAATCACAGGATATGACCAGCATGCAGCCTACACTTCTCTGTCTTAAAAGAAGGTGGTAGCATGACTTAACTAACACAACAGGGAGTTCAATGCATCATATTTCCTCTTCAAATAAACAGTTTGATCTTTGACGAAAAGAGGATTCACCAGGATTCACTTCACAGCTAAGTAGCTCGTAGCCTTTTCATGATGCTGAAATAATGGGAACAAAACCTTGATATTGTGACTTCTGTGAGGTGAAGATTCTGATATCTCAATGCTCGTATGGATCAGTCATGATTTACGAATAATCTAATTATTGCTGGAATAGTTCATGTGACTATCATCTCATCTCATTTCATCTCATATCTCATCCCCCTGCTTGTATTGTGGTACAAAAGCCTGACAGTGGTTGTAGGGCATCTGGAAAAACTTCCATAATAACAAAAGAAAGCAAGCTGGCAAAACTGGTGTGGCTCTGTTACATTCAGAACTGGAGACTGAAGACTTTTGCACCGAAGAGTTTGTGTTTATAAAAGTAAATGAAAGACTTATCTTTTTAATCTGGCTTTTAACTTGGAGTAATTTCCTTTTAACCCTTGCCTGCATTTTTACCATTATAACCTTTTTTTAATCATGATATGTATCTTTTTATTTTAATCTATCCTATATTAATTATTTGATTTTATTCTATCTCATTAAATGTAACATTTTATTTTATTGTATTATGTGTTTTTCTAGATCTTTTATATTATTTTGTTTTATTATATATAACATTTTGTTTTATTCTATTTATTCTATTTTATTCTATCTTATTATATTCATTATTTTATTTTATTCTATTTTAGTATATTTCTTTTTTGATTTTATTCTATCTTTTTAACATTTTTATATCATTTTATTTTTCTGGTATTTATTTTATTTAATTTTATTGACTTTATAAGATAAGATATTCCTTTATTCGTCCCACAACGGGGAAATTCATGATTACTATTATTATCATTATTATTATTATTATTATTATTATTATTATTATTATTATTATTATTATTATTATTATTATTATTATTGTCATGATTTAATTTCTTAAAGCTGGGGTTGGTAGTCTCGGTAAACCAGCATGAATTTGAATGTAGCATTTCCTCATGACTCCGTCTAACCCCTCCCCTCCTCCCTTGGAGCTCCTTCAAAATGACGCCCCCACCGCTCACATGCACGAGACTTGCGACCATATGATGGTGACTGATTCAAAACCGGTCCTCACCAAAACATTCTCATAGTGAAAGTTAAAAACACAAACAAACATGGCTGCTGTTAGTACTCACAACTGTCATGCTAGCATTATCCAGTTGTCCTGGTGACACGATATCAGGAGAAAAGTTATAACACATATATAACACTGTAACAACTCTAATGTTTGTTAAACCTGTTCAGTGTAGATGTTCTTAATTCCTACAGTGTTGACAGTCAGTGAAGGCATCAGGAGAGGTGTAGAGTGTGTGAGCTGGAGAGAGGAGAGACAAGAGGAGAAGTTCTTCATTCATTCAAACATTGATTGTTGTTTTGTTGGTTGGCGTGATCACGGCCGACAGTGACCGGTTATTAAAACTCAACGTGTTCACGAATCGGCTCGTCATCCCTACAGCGTCCGGAGGGACGCTACAATACATCTACATTTCTGTAGGACTTACTAAATGTCATTCATTCTTCTGCTTGTCAGAGCCCCCGTGGTGAGAGCTTTTTAGACTCTGATCCGGACTACAGTCCTGAGCAAAGCACCTCATCGGGTCAGAGGGGACAGGCCCGAGGTCGAGCGAGAGGGGCAGTAAATAGAGTCATGGGAAGCAGAGGCAGGAGACGGGGACTCAGAGTGCACGCAGGGGAAATGTACGCACAGGAGGCGGGCAGAACGGCAGGACGGGATTTGAATGGTTTAAAATTTTGGCACACAAAAAAGGCTGATTGGTTGGTGTTTTCCCAGGTTTACTCCGGCTGTAGATAGCAGCTTTTCTTCACTCTTTTTTAAGAACACATTATGTATTGATTACCATCAGGACATAAAGATCATTTTAACCAGTATAACAAAAAGTGATTACCAACCCCAGCTTTAAGTATTTTATCTCACTTTTCTTTTCACTTTTATTCATTTCTGGTAGGTAAAAAGGTAAAAAGCCATACGCCTATCATGTCTAACTACCATAACTACAACAATTTTGCACACTCATCAGATGGGACTCTCTCTCCTAATGTCTGCAGGCGGGCGATTATTTGAATAATTTGTGAATACTTAGCAGTTCCTGTTGAATAGTATTTCTGTTTTAAATGTTCATCCCTAATTGTTACCCAATCCCACCCTCCTTCATGACGTCATCAAACTTAGTGTGGAGTGCTTGTTTTAGTCCTGAACCCTCTGGTGGCAGACTCAGTGCTCTGTGTGTTTAAATTTTCAGAAGCTGTTTACACAAACAAACAGGCAGTTCAGTGCTTCTGATGAACACGGACGTCTTGGAGTGATGTAATTTCATCTGAAGGGCAGGATGGATTTAATGCAGATTACAGTTTGCAATTTGCTTCTCGTGTGTTTCTGTGACTTTTTGTACTCGTACACACTTTGCTGTGTGTGATGCCGTCTAGACTCTCTTATCTCTCCGAGCCTGCCGCTTTACAGCGCTCTCAGTCTCTCCCAGCTGCTCACAGCTTACAAATTATATCCTCATGTGTAATAACTGGATCATTGGCTGAGTTTAGGGCGTGTTTGAGTGCTGGATTACAGCTCTTCCTGTCCCTGGGACGTAACATTGATGTACCATTTGGCAGACGATTTTATCCAAAGCTTCTTACAGAACCATTGCACGCATTTTTAGGTTTGAACGTCTGGTCCCAGTCAAACCTCTCACCCATACAATGTAAACGTCATTCTGCACCATAAGGGCCACAAAACCAGCTGGTGCCCCCCTCTAACCTCCTCACCCGGATCCGCCATCTTCTCAGTCTGCTGTCTGGGAACGCAGCCCATCGAAACAAACAGCCCAGCAGCCGCCCTGGGCCACGGCTAATCCTGGAAGAGGGAGAGCTATAGGGAAAGAGAAATGGAGTGAAAACAAAGAGAGTGAAGAGACAATGGGTGAATAAAGGAAAGAGAGACAACAGGGAAAACTGGAGGAACAGAGGAAGGAGACTGACTGTACGGAAGAAAGTGAAGGGACTGAAGGGAGGTGGATTTACAGGAAACTACTGGAAGATCAAACTCATACAGTCTAGTCCTGATTCATGAATTCTTGGTTACATTTTGTCATGATTCTTTTAATTCTGTAAGTAAAATTTGGAGGATTGCATCATAAAACTATACTCTCTGATAATTTTATCTTTCTCCATGTTTTGATTATAAAACATGCTTTTATTTTGGAGGGACACAAAAGTAACTTCCTCTTAATCATAAAGATAAAAAAGTTATTAAAAACTGCAAAAACCCCAAATGAGCCATAAGACCTTAGCTTGTCTGTGACTTAACTCTCTCTCTGTTACCTGTGGAGCTTGTGGAGACACCGCTCATGACAGGAGGAATAAGAAAGAGTGATAGTCCACCGTTTTATCGATAGCAGACGGATAATGGAAGAAAAACGATAAAATGGTCGTCAAAAATACTTCAGTGGGCCGTCCAGGTAATGTCTTTGCGTGGGAAACTCTGGCGGTTCAACCTCAACTGTAAAATCTTCATCTCTATTCAGCTCCAAGCAGAGGAGACGTAATGACGTCAAACAAGAGAAGTCAAACGCAGCTAGCGCCCTCTGCTGTTTGAAAAGAGTATTGGAATTAATTTTTCATCTTATCGATTTGAATCCTCCATTATGGGTATCAATAGCTTCTTTTGGGGTAATATTACATTTGAACAGATAGCCAACAAGGTGTTGCTAAAGAATTCATTTCTTCATTGTATAGTCCTTTTTTTTAAACAACTTGCCAGCCAAAGAAAACTTTGTTGATTAAGGTTCTTCTCATGGACGTCGCGATGTGACTTTTTGTGTCATGTCGTAACTTGGCATGTCGTGACTTGTCATGACTTGGCGTGTCGTGACTTGTGTCTTTACTTATTGTCTTTAGTTGTTGTATCATGACTTGTTGTATTGTGACTTATCGTGTTGTGACTTATCGTGTCCTGACGTGTTGTATCGTGACTTATCGTGTCCTGACTTATTGTATCGTGACTTATTATATCGTGACTTGTTCTATCGTGACTTATCGTGTCCTGACTTATTGTATCGTGACTTATTATATCGTGACTTATTATATCGTGACTTATCGTGTCCTGACTTGTTGTATCGTGACTTATTATATCGTGACTTGTTGTATCGTGACTTGTCATAACTTGGCGTATCGTGTCCTGAATTATTGTATCGTAACTTGTTGTATCGTGACTTATTATATCGTGACTTGTTGTATCGTGACTTGTCATAACTTGGCGTATCGTGTCCTGAATTATTGTATCGTAACTTGTTGTATCGTGACTTATTATATCGTGACTTGTTGTATCGTGACTTGTTGTATCGTGACTTGTTGTATCGTGACTTATCTTGTCCTGACTTATTGTATCGTGACTTGTTGTATCGTGACTTGTTCTATTGTGACTTATCGTGTCCTGACTTATTGTATCTTGACTTTTTATATTGTAACTTGTTGTATCGTGACTTGTTGTATCGTGACTTATCGTGTCCTGACTTATTGTATCTTGACTTTTTATATCGTAACTTGTTGTATCGCGACTTGTTGTGTCCTGACTTGTTGTATCGTGACTTGTTCTATCGTGACTTATCATGTCCTGACTTATTGTATCGTGACTTATTATATCGTGACTTCTTGTATCGTAACTTGTTGTATCGTGACTTATCGTGTCCTGACTTGTTGTATTGTGACTTATCGTGTCCTGACTTATTGTATCGTAACTTGTTCTATCGTGACTTATCGTGTCCTGACTTATTGTATCGTGACTTATTATATCGTGACTTGTTGTATCGTAACTTGTTGTATCGTGACTTATGGTGTCCTGACTTGTTGTATCGTAACTTGTTGTATCGTGACTTATGGTGTCCTGACTTGTTGTATCGTGACTTATTATATCGTGACTTATCGTGTCTTGACTTATTGTATCGTGACTTATTATATCGTGACTTATTATATCGTGACTTATCGTGTCTTGACTTATTGTATCGTGACTTATCGTGTCCTGACTTGTTGTATCGTGACTTATTTTATCGTGACTTATCGTGTCCTGACTTGTTGTATCGTGACTTATTATATCGTGACTTATTATATCGTGACTTATTGTATTGTGACTTGTCATGTCCTGACTTGTCGTGTCTTTACTTGTTTTATCGTGACTTATTATATCTTGACTTATTGTATCGTGACTTATTATATCGTGACTTATTATATCGTGACTTATCGTATCGTGACTTATTGTATTGTGACTTGTCATGTCCCTACTTGTCGTGTCTTTACTTGTTTTATCGTGACTTGTTGCATCGCGTTGTGTCGTCCCGTTCGGTTGTATTGCGTTGTATTTTTTCACTACCATACCCGGTCCTACCCTGTCCCACCTTCTCCTGTTGTGTTGTATTGTGTCATATTTCAGGCCCATCTCCTAATTGTCTAGATTAAATTTACAGCCTTCTCTTCTCATCTTAAACGATGTCTGTGTGTTTGTGTATATATCTGTGAAATTGTTCACAGAGAGTGAACATCCTCCAGAGATCGATATGAAGGCGTGCTGTGATGCATTTTAAGAGGCCGAACGCTGAAGCTGTCAGACCTGCGGGGACAAAGATAGAAACAAGTTAAGAGACGGCAGACAATAAACCGTCTGGGCCTTCCTCACCCTCAAGGACTCTTCCCTCTGAGCTCCCAATATCCCGGTCCTGTAATCACGCCACAGTAAAACATCAGGAGGGATGCTCGCAGGTCATGTGATCGTTTTGCTTCAAGGATTTCTACACGTGTCAGAGGAAGGACACGAGCTTCGAATGTGAAAGATGAATAACTTTCATCCAGCATAAAAATCTCTCTCTCTCTGTCTCTCCCTCTCTTTGTCTCTGTATCTCTCTCTCTGTTGATAAAAATATGTCATCAAAATGTTTTAATATATCTAGAAACTCAAATAATCTAATGAAGACAACAATTAAAGACAAAACAAAGGGTGTGGCCAACATTTGAGGGAGGATCGGCCTCTTACTGGTTTTTGGAGCAAGAAAAAATGATGGTCACTGGATAGTAAAATACTGTCATCTGAGTAAATGAGGGTTTAAACTAATTCAGAAAGCAGAAACATCAAAAAGAAGAGTCTCCAACAGAGATGTGAACTGATCCGTCAGTAAGGTGTTATAATAACTTTATCTCAGACTCTGTGTGCAGGGTGAGCTGGTTCTCGGACAGCCTGTAAATTAAGATTCAAACCCTCCCTGCATTCACGCCGTGCATCTGGCAGCATGTTGCTGAGTGCTTTCACACCATGTGCTGAAAGCTGAGTTTGGCTGCACAAGTGAAAAAAGGCAAAGCACCTCCCGTCTGCGGGGTGCTAATGCTCTGTGGTAATATAAACAAGATAAGGAAAACGTAGCCGCACTCATTAATCAGACCCTCTATCTCCCTCTCCTCCTCCCACCAGGTCTCCCTTCTTTAACAATAACACTTCCTGAAGAAGCCATGTTTGCTTTTCCCCGAGGTTAGCCTGATGTGTTCGCCCTCTGTAGATGAAAGCAGCAGAGGAAGATGATTATCATAAACTGTAGAGGTTTATCTGGAGGAGGCAGAGTCTCCTCCGACGGCTCGTTTGGTCCCTGCTTGATGACATCAGTGGCAAGGTGGTCGATGAAACGCAACACAGTTTGGAAGGGGCCCCAGAAGACACGCAGGCCAGAATCAATGTGAGGGTTTATGATGACGGAGCAGACATGAGAGCACCCACACAGGAGTACAAACACATGCAGGATCAAGAGCAAGTCCAGCATGTAAACGTGAGATACAGACGTTTGAAAATTAAAGCCTGGCTTCACTTTTTACTTCAACTTTATCAAACCAAGCTGAAGCCAAGCACTCCTAAATTTGTGGTTTTTAATCACTTTGGATTTCTTAAACCAATATCACGCTGACTTCTTGTGTGAATATCTCTACATTGGACTTCTACCAGATCTGTGTCCATGCTGGAGTCATGTGACCGAGGTTTTCCTGCTGTAATCACTGAATCAAGGATTCTCCTCCTCCTCCTCCTCTCCTCATCCATGTTGTCTTTCTGGTCCTCTGAAAACCTCTGACCTGTTGACTCCAGGCCTGGCTCCGCTCATCATGAATTTGGTTTGTTGTTGTAGTTAAGTGAAATACGATCTGGTGATAACACAGAGTGTTTTATTCTGAAAATTAACCGGATGTTTTCATTTTGTTTTGGTGAAACCTGACTTCCTGTCCCGCTCCATCTGCTCTGTTGAGATTGATGCGTCGTGCTCCGGCATCCAGAGAAAATAGAAGTCTTGTGTATCTGATCCGTTGCGTTCCAACCTGCCGGATCAGAGATGTAGCCGAGACGCAACGGAGCGGATCCAGTGGAAGTTAACACAATGACTAGATTAGAAACCTATCAGATCCAGGGCCGTGACGGAACATAATTTGGTCAACCATCAACCACAAATCTTCTGTTTTGTGCTCTCCAAATAAATGAAGGGTATTAAAAACTCCCTGATGTTGTTAACTGATCAAAAATCCTAATGGAAAATAACATTTTATCTTTTTTTTCATTTTTGCCAAAGCACATGTTCTGATATGATTTAACTAGAATTTCATCACTGTTGTTTTGGGTTTTGACTTTTTAGGATCAAGCGTTTAACACAGCTTGGTAATAATTAAGAATATATAACATTATTATACGTTTTCAACCAACTCTGATCTACTGTATGTCTACAATGAAGCTACAGCATGCTCTCTAGGAAAATCTATGTTTTAACACCATTTTTAAATCAACCCTATGATTGTTTTCTAGTTCATAGGTTCTGTGACACATCTCTTACACTTGTAGTATATCTCTGATAAACTCATATGGCTGGTAATAGTAGCCAACCAATCATACCCACCCATTAAACATGTAGCTCATGCTGGCTTTCCACAGATGTCCTGTTTCCAGAATGATGTCTTGATACAGCACAGTTTCCCTACCTGATTTGAAGCAACACTCTTCTACCCATGCATGTTTCAAATCAAGCTCCAAGCTCTTAAAGCTTTAAGAATAAGACCACAAGAAAGCATCCCTTTGGATCCATCTTCTCCTCCTTGTTGATGATTCCTAGTCGTCATATCATCCTCTGTGCAGGCCTACCTCAGCATCCGCCCCATTGATTGGTTTCCTCTCTCTCCTTCGTGTCTGTCCCATGTTTAACTCCACAGTTTGACCTCCAAGTCTGGTGTAGGAAGTCCCTCAGGCTGCTTAGGTATTCTGCAAACACCAGCATGTGTTATTGCTCCCTCTTACGCCGGGAGACAGCAGGAGTTTTCCATAGATCTCGTTCCTCTATTAAACTGCTCAGCCCTGACAGATTGTGTTGATGAATCAGCGTCAGTCTGCCCGTGTCAGTGGGCTTCCCTCTGCGATGCTTCTGTCTCTGTAAAACTTCTAACTTGTGCATTTATCCCGTTAGACTCCGTCCTTCATAAGTTAGATATCTATCCTAAAACAAAGAGGTGAACATTTGAAACCTCAGAGGAGGACAGGTGTGAGCTGTTAGCAGGACGTTTTTTATTCACATATCTAGGAGCTATTCTCAGGTTAGTTATTAGGATATAGTGAACCTGTTCTTTATCACTGTTGTTGTGAGGTTTATAATCCCAGATGTCACCTCCACGTCACCAGGTTCCATAAAACACTGATGTTAGTCGTCTGTCTGAGTGCAGCAGCAGCAGCTTCAGCAAATGCTTTGTGTCTTTGTGTTTTTGTTTTAGTGTATACAGATTTACTCCAGCACATGGTTCTTAAATGTTCTTACATCAGTGTGACTCCTCTGTTCTTGTCAACAGTCACAAACCAGCACACGGCTCTCTCTCAGTCCACGTCCTGCTGTGTTTGTCTGCTGTACTCGCGTTAAAGCTTGCTTTTCATGCTGGGAGTAATTGGATTTTGTAAATCCGCTTTCATGTGTTGTTTGGACATAAAAAGTGACACCTTTGCAAGGCTACATATTTTTTTTGGGGGGGGGGTAATGTAACGCTCTGCAGAGGAGTCCACTGGAGGAAAATCCAGCTTAAGAAAGAAAGTGTTAATGAATTCAGCATTACTGTACACTGCAGAACAAACACAGAGAAACACAACTCTCTCTCAGAAGTCAGTACTATTCAGTTCATAGTTTTCAGTCTTGTGACCAGTGTGACTTATTTTGTATTCTGCACATACTTTTATTATCATTATTTTCATTGTTTTTGTATTTATATCTTATTGATTACTTCTTCTTTTAATATTATTTGATATTCTTAATTATTGTGTATAGGAGCAACTTTAATGGCTGAATTTCCCCCCGGGATAAATAAAGTATTTCTGATTCTGATTTCTGAAGCCTGGAGGTCATAAAGAGTCAGCTTCAGAATAAGACATATTTAAATCACCAGAACTTCACGTTGGTGATGTTTACATGCATCTAAAGAAGAATCCTTCCCTTTACATCCCTGCCAGGGTGAAAGCCGATGAAAGTACAGACAGATAAATGTGTTTGGATCCGGTCGGGTCAGTAACGCTGCAGTGTGAGGGCTGTCCTCCTCCCCAGAAAAGATGTGTAAAACCTTTCACTGCCAAGCCTCAACTCTAAAGCCTGATTTATACTTTTGGCCTTCTGGGGCATGTAGTCCTGAGTCTATACAGGAAGTAGAGAGGTGTGAGTCAGGCATGGCTGGTCCATCTCAGCTGGTGATGGTGGGAATGTTGGATTCAACCAGGATTCTGATGTTCAAGTTCAGCTTCAGGTGGATGCTGTAAACCTGTGGACAGACCTTGGACTACAGAAGTCTTGTCATATGCCTGCAGATCTTGAGTTCAGATGCAGATGTAGAATATCTGCTGATGTGACGAAGTAAAGTCCTGACTCGTGTGTTTGTCCTGGACTGATGGAAATCAAGATGGAGGGCACCAGTTGAGGATTCAACAGGTGGTCTTTGTGGTTCCCGTCCTTGACCGGTGCAGCCTGTAGTAGACTATTTTTCCATCTCCCTGCAAACAATAAAGATCCTGACAAAATATCCGCTCAGGACTCGGTCACTCTCTTGGGATTTGCCATTTTAACGAAACCCTCCAGCCTCACTTGGAGATACATTTTAAAACAGCTCTCACAGTACGCTGAGTTCAGTTTGTCACTCCTCTGTTTGCTTTGGATCTTCGCCTGCTTCTCCTCATCCTCATCCTCAGTTTCAGTTTTAAGCCCATGCTCCCATGCAGAGTGAGTTTTGCTGCACTGTCTCTCCCTTCATCTCTTTGATTGGCGTGTTGAGAAAAGAACAGAAGATTTTTCTGGGTCTCCGTCTGTCAGACAAGCACAGAAACGTGTATAATCTCAAAACGAACACGTATCCATTTTTCTCCATCCCTCTGTTTAAAGCAGACGCCTGTCATAATAGAAAACTGCGACTGTGTCTCACTCCGCTCCCTCGCTAAAGTTTGACCTCCAAGCTTTTCTTGTAGACGTCTCGGCGCGGCGCCTCACATCGTCTGACGGGAGATTTTGCATATATTAGTGTTCCGTCTCCTCCATAAATCTGCTGAGCTCTGACACTTTAGTGGCCGTCATTTAGCGATTGTTTGTGTCCTGACATCTCGCTCTGTTTTATTCTCCTTCATCCTGCATCTGTTGTGGTTGTTGGCAGTTTTATGTCGGCTGTTTGAGGAGAATATTAAGCAGGAAAAGTTGAGAGGCCGCTGAAGGTTCCAAGTAAACACGATGAAAAGAGATCTTTAAGATAATCAGGACTAAAGTTAACTCTTCTCTCTCTTTTTCTCTCTCCAGGTTTTCAAACTGAAGGCGGTCCAGCTTGCCGAGAAGCTGCTCCCTGCCTTTAACACCCCCACAGGAATCCCCTGGGCCATGGTCAACCTGAAGAGGTAAGTGACTCTGCTGTTTAAAACCACCTATGCATCCTGCAGCTCACCTGATGTGACTGCAGACGAAGATTTCCCCTCAGAATAAATAAGTTGTCTGAGCAGCAGACTCAGCTGGGACCGGATCAGTTGAATGTGTCACTGCTCCTGTTTTCAGGCAGCAGCTTCAGCATCATCTTCATCATCCTCAGCACTACCTTCATTACATTCTGCATCCTCTTTATCATCTTTATTATGACCTTCATCTCTGTCATTTTAAGCACCATCTTCAACATCTTGGCATTCTGTTAATCATCTCTAGCATCATATTCAGCATCTTTATCATCTTGATTATTTTAGCACAATCTTCATCATATTCAGCATCCCTACATCATTTCAAACATTACATTTTAAGGATAGTCTTAAGGTATATCCGCTTTATCTTCATCCTTTTCACCTCCAGATTTATCCTACTCCACACAACCCTTTATTTTTCATCATTATCATCATGTTAGAATCATCTTCATCATATTCCACACCTACCTCTACGTTTTCAGCATCCCCTTTATCATTTTCAACATTATCAGCATCATTTTGACCATTTTCAGCTTCATCTCACACACGATAAGCATCATCATTGTTTTCAGCACATTCTGTTTTAACATTTCAAGCATCATCTTCACTGTTTTCAACTCAACTCAACTCACTTTTATTTATAAAGCAGCTTTCATACGTTGAAGCATGCAACCCAAAGTGCTTCACAAAATAACAGAGACAGAAAACAACAGCAAGAGATACAAGTGGAAAAAAAGAGAGATTTAAAATACTTTAAAAAATGAAATCATGACGATCAAATCAATAAAATCAAATCAGATAAATACCAGAAAAATAAAATAAAATAAAATAAATCAATATAATAAAATCAGTGAAATATCATAAAAATACAAATTAAAAAAATAAAATCAATAAAATAGAATCAGAGAAGTATCAGAAAAATAGATAGAAAATTAAAATCGATAAAATAGAATATAATAAGTTAGAATCAAATTAAATATATAAAAAATATATTTAAAAAATTGTCGTAATGGTAATAATGCAGTCCAGTGCTAAAAGGAAATTGCTCCAAGTCAAAAGCTACATTAAAAAGGTTTCTAAAAGGAGTCATTTTACTTTACTCACTTTACTTTTAGCATCATCATTATCAGTTTTAATATCATCATCCTTTTAGCATCATCTTCATTGTCAGCATCATCTTTACAGATTCCTCTTATTCATTATCATCTGCAGCGTGAACATCATCTTCATCATCATTACCTCTTTCTGCCCCATTAATGTCTTTCTCCTTTATTCACATTAATCTTTATAATGCTCTTCATTAAAAGCTTTGTTGTCAAGCTTACAGGTATTAACAAAGCCAGTCAGTCACTTCAACAGCTTTAAACAGTCTGTTTCATATTCCTACATTTCCAGCAGTGTTTTGCAGAGATGTAGAGATCAGTGAACAGTGAAGCACCTTCAACAGGACTGTACATCATGTCACTCTTTATTTGCATGAGCATAAAGACTGAACCTCTGACCCGACAGCAGTAATACAGAAACACAGACTTCTATATCTGATTATTCTCGGTGGAGTCAAAGCCGAGCTGAACATCTCCAGGTCCTTCACATCCTCGACACGTTTCTTTTTACAGCACGAAGGCTTTTGATGTCGTCAAGTGTTTTTTTGTTCGAGCACCGAATGTGTTTTTTTTGTTGCAAAAACATCAAATTGCTGTGGCATGAATAATCAGAAGCCCACACAGTGACCGTCCGCCCACTCAGGTCCTCACCTGACTGTGTGGACGTGTACACACTGTGCAGAGAGGGCCGAACACTTCACACCTTCATCAGTCGGATTGTCACATCATCTGTGACCGCATGTTGATTCTCATGTTACTGCAAATACATCTGTGTGTGTGTGTGTGTGTGTGTGTGTGTGTGTGTGTGTGTGTGTGTGTGTGTGTGTGTGTGTCTGTGTCTGTGTCTGTGTCTGTGTCTGTGTGGGAACTGAATCCTGCTAAATGTGTGAGTGTGTGAGTGTAAGCTGTCTTTGTATCTCCCTCTCTGCTACTTTGCTTCACTCATTGAGAGAAACAATGAAGTGAAATAACATTTCTACATCAACCTGCAGGGAACTCAGTTGCTTAGCACCCCAGCTTGTTGTGTGCGTGGGTGTGTTTGTGTGTGTGTGTGTGTCTGTGTGTGTGTGTGTGTCTGTGTGGGAACTGAATCCTGCTAAATGTTACTGTACAGAAAACCCCGTCAGTGTAGGCAGATTCATCTTTATACCTCCTTCTTCCCAAGAGTATAGATCATGATGTTTGCTCCTTATTGTCTCACCTTTGATCCCTAATCATCCATCCTCCCATCTGTCCTCTCTCTGTCCTCACTCGTTCTCACCTCTCCCTCCTCCTCTTGTCTTTCAGTGGCGTTGGTCGTAACTGGGGTTGGGCGTCAGCTGGCAGCAGCATCCTGGCTGAGTTTGGGACTCTGCACATGGAGTTCGTCCACCTCACCTACCTGACAGGAAACCCTGCGTACTACCAGAAGGTGAAACCTCTTAACATGTCTGTTTTTATTTTGTGTTGTGTTTGGAGTGACTGCAAGATGAAAACACGCCTGGTGGCATGCCACTCTGCAGCTCAGGGGTGTCAAACTCAGTTCAGTTCAGGGGCCACTTACAGCCCAATTTGATCTCAAGAGGGCCGGTCCAATAAAATCATAACATAATAATCTAAAGAGAAGTGTTTAGTGTTGATTGTATCTTTAAGTGCTCTACAAAGTCTATGAATTTCCAGCAGATTATGGAAACTGCAAATATTCAACAATGTATGCGACCCCCAGAGGACAAATCTGAAATACTTTTATTGAAAAACTACAGTTAATGTCTTGTCTGTCATTTTTTAACTTTGGGAAGTCGTCCACGGGCCTGATTGGAACCTCTGGTGTATGTTTGACACCCCTGCTGTAGCTAGTGGCATGTTTCGATCTCGGCGCGGCTTGTGTGTTTGAGTGTGTTTGCATTTCAGTTTCACGTTTCACTGCATGTTTTCTGTCCTTTAAAGATGTCATTGCACAGCCTAAGTATATTCTACTACAATTAAACCCTCTGACCTGTCTGCCGTTGATCACAGGTGATGCACATCCGAAAGCTGCTAGCCAAAATGGACCGACCCAACGGGCTCTACCCGAACTACCTGAATCCTCGAACAGGCCGCTGGGGCCAGCGTGAGTACTGCTTTTGTTTGGGATAACCGAAGAGAGACAACCGAGGGGTTTCATGTAGACTCAGTTCTATTTACATAAACCAGTCTGCATGGGAAGAGCAGATTTGCTTTACCTTCCTGTATCACTTTGCTTTGCACCGAGCCAAACTGAGAGTTTATTCCTTCCAGTTTAGTGGATTTGAAAACTAATCAGCATTTCTTTTTCAAAAATGAGCTCAAATATGATCGACAGCTGAGTTAAAACACACATAAGCACTAAAGCAGTATT